>NC_090182.1:9059064-9359064 GCF_024679245.1 Pseudorasbora parva | reverse complement strand
TGAACACTAACTAGGGAGGATCCAGCGGTTTTCTTGAAGGGCACCATGGAGAGGATCTTCATGCCGTTGTCTGTGATGATGTACTGGTTACTGCTGACTGTGATGGGCTTCTACAATCACACCGTCAAACAGCAATATCACATTATTATTATTATCTCATTATTATTATTATCTCACATTATTATTATTATATTATTATCTCAGATTATTATTATATTTTTATTATTATTATTAGCTCAAATTATTGTTATTATTAGCTCAGATTATGGTTATCTCAGATTATTAATGTTGTTGTTGTTGTAGGTGTTTTTATTATTATCTTAGATTAATTTTTATTATTTTTCTGGCTTCTATTATTTCTTAAAGATAACTATTTCTGTTTTTTATTACTTTATTATTCTCTTATTTTAAGAAGAGCTGCAATATTTATATTATTTTGTATTGTTACTATTATTATTACAATTATATTATTACCATTTTTATTCTCTATTTGTAATTCTTTCAAATAATTATTCTCTCAGATTATTACTATTATTTTTTAATGTTACTGTTATTATTATTATTTATTCTGGTTCTTGCTGTTTATTCTCTCAGAAACTTTGTATTATTATTATTTTGTATTTTTAGTTATTTGTATTATTTTCCTTGTTCTGATTAATATATTTTACTCATAATAAAAATAACTTAATAATAACAACAACTAATAATAATAACTTATCAAAATATTATTATTTTATTATTGTTGTGTAATTATTATTATTTACATATTATTATTTTGTACTGTTGCAGTTATTATTATTGTTAATATTTGTCTCATTATTTATTCTTGTTCATGTTGATCTTATTGTTTTTGACTTTATGCTTTATTTTATATTTGTTATTATTGCTATTTTTATTGTTAATATTTCCCTTGTTTCTATTACTTTATTATTCTCTATGATTATTATGAATATTTTAATAATTATTATTATCATCATTGTTTTTCTTCTCATCTCAGAGTACAGTAATCTCACCTGTTCTAAGGCACTGGGTGTGATCATGTGACCCAGCTGTTTGAGGGTGCTGGGTTTCAGACCGGTCATGTGTTCACTGGGTGACGCTTTCACTACAAACACAACATATCACAGCTAAGAGAGTCAACAAGGACGATAATATGAATGAAACCCGACAGATATATAATTAGATCATTCCCTGGTGTTTGACTGACCAGCTTTGATGATATTAGCGTCTGTTTTGGCTTTATCAGGGGGAAGCGTGATCCACTGCACCACTGCGGACTGGCCAGACGCGTCTATGGAGAAACAGGCCAGGTGTGAACATCAGATGCCTTTCATATACAGTTTCATTTGTGCTTTCAAATAACGGCTGACTCACTATTCTGGGCGGGTGCTGGAAGAATAGCTCGTATCCGGCGTTTCTGTACAACACTGCTGTATTTTTCTCTCGCGACAACCTGAATTTGCCCACCACCCAATGCTCTGAAACGACACGAAACACACACATTAGAGAGTCAGAGGCAAATGAAAGAGGGCAGAGACATGTTTTTCAGTGCACATTCTATGCAATGATACATTTTATACAGTAATATGCTACACTGCAATCAAATCATTATATTATATATATAAATTATTTTACGTTGAAGTAATAAAATGATTAAAACTGAAATAAATTAAAGCCAAATGAATAGAAATCAGTTAAAGCTACATAAAAAAGAAATTACAAAATTATTACAACAGTAAAATTAAAATGTAAAAATAAACAATATCATAATATAATTTAATTTAAAATATAAATACTATAAAAGTATATAAATGTTGTAAACTAATATAGAAGGTCATCCAGCTATTCCACAGTAAAAATATTGCAATAAAAGCCCCAATATACTTGAGACATCATTTTGAACAAAATCAGGCCAAAACAAACTTCGTTTTGAGTTGGATTTTGGAGTTCAAAACAGCTTGCCAAAGTGGTCTTTCCGGAAAAGTTTGATCCGGATAGTAAACACCTTTGTACAACCATTAGTCCGTGGCGATTATGTAATAGGTGGGTGTGCAGAGGCTTTGCCTTCTTTGGCACGGAAATCTTTTCTGCTTAATTTCTCCTGTTTGGGTACGCGAGTAAAAACAGGAACACACTGGAGAGATGCTTTACTGTAGAAATGATGTTGTACCTCTGATAATACGAGACACAGACACTCTTTTTCATGTTTAATACCGCAAAGTTGCTTGATTTTAAGCAATCTATTGTATAAAGAGCTATATAAATATACGTGACATGATGTTACTAGAGTGCCGGATTGCAGAGCTCATGCAAACATAACCACGTTGCTATGATCCACTGCTTTTTTTTTTGCTTTACTGAAAAATGCTTGCTGTTTTGTTGTGTGTTTATTTTGTTATTGCAGCGTGCAGAGAAAAAGCGTGCAGCACATATTAACATATTCATCTAAACATAGCTCTCAGTAGTGTGGGAGATGTCGGCTGTTTGATAACCGTATCGCTGCTCACATATTTCGAACTTTTAACTTTACAGCTAACAAAAAAACAACAACTTTGCTGTGTGTAAATCTGGGCCTTAAGAGTGCAAGTAGTGTGCTATTGAGTTTATTCTGCCCTGTTTATACCTGGTATTAAAAAAAATAAGTGTTTTGGTTGATGGGATCACAAGGGGACGACACTAAATACAGGTGTAAACAGGGTCTAAAACGGTTTGAGCTTTTCCACTTTCAACCACTCCCAGAGGTTGTCGAAAACGCATCAGACCGGATTGCTTTCGTAGTGTAAACGCTCAAGTGATTGAATGTGTTTGAACAGCCAACAAAGACCGTTAGTGGGAATGGGAAAATGGGAAGTACGGGAATTAAACTTTGTCGGCTGAAGACCCAAGTTTGGTTTGAAGACGAAAACATACCAAGCACAATGTTCTTTCACCATTGCTGATTTGTATCACACACACACACACAGTGTTTAGCGTCGTCTTATCACTGTCAGAGCAGAAACGAAAGCAGCTGCTGTGTGTTTTTCAGTTGTCTATGGTCGTGTTCATATCTAAATTGCATGAGCTTATTTCGTCTATTAGATTGAAAGATCTGAAAAAGTCCATACATTTACCCTCCCCTCGAAGAAATAGAAAGAAAAAGTTGGACAAAAGAGACAGATTAAAACACCAGATGTAAACAGAATATGTCTGTCTACTTGTGATCCGGTCGACCAAAACGCATGTTAATACAGATGTAAACAGGGCCTTACAGGACAGCTGAGCATTCATCTGATCTGTTGACAATAGCGCCATCAGATGTTTGAAGAGCTGCATTCATCCGCTCTCTCTTTCTTCGGGCCACCCTGCGGGCAGCAGCGGTCCCGCCGTCCACAGCTTTATCTGAAGAGGTTTTCGGTGTAGTAATGGAGGCGGCCGTCTGTTCTGTGTCTTTGGACGTCTCATTGGGGTCTGTCGGATGGTCTGGAGGCATGGAGTCGTCACACTGTTTTGCTGAAGACGAGTCGCTTTTAACTGAGCTTCTCTTAGCCTGTAAACGAGGGAGATACAATTTATTTTTAAATTCCCCTATTTATAGGAGATATATATATATTATTTCTATAGGAAACTAAGATAATTTTAATACACAGGATGACAGTAGCACAGGTTCGAGGACTTACGGTTGCGACCCACTTTCCCCCGAGGTGTTGGCCACAGTCAGGGCACTTGGGCGGTTTGTGACGGGTGACGTATGAAAACACACACCCGGGTGTGGTGCAGTTGCCCCGTCCTCTCCGTGTATATTTGATGGGCTGAAAGCATGTGAGAGTTCCCTCATATTACTTCTCAGATCTTAAAACATGGATGTCTGTATGGATACAGAAACATCACATCTCTGCCGATGATTTACTGACCAGTTTAAAGCAGGGTTTGGGTTCTGGTTTCACAGTGCTCATTAATGGAAACATCATTATTTGGCTGGCCGTATTGATCACTTTATTCTCGAGGCCCTGAAAAGCACACAAAACTGAATAAATATTAATCCTTTCAAAAAAAAATAAGTAAATAAGAGAAACTAAAGATGTACATTTATTAATTTAATCAATCAACCCTCATTCATGTGCGTCAAGTTTTAAAGGAACACTGCCGTTTTAAGAAATAGGCCATTTTTAACTTCTTTCCTCCTACATTTAGATATGTGGGCAAATGCATTTTTGTCTCAGTGCATGCATTGTTTTAGTTTGGCAGGGTCGCCGCTAGCTTAGCTTAGCATAATGAATGGAATCCTATGTTGCCAACTAGCATGTCACGAGTAAAAGTGATCCAAAACAAAAAGACACCTATTTACTTCTTGTGGCCTGCGTATTCACAACGAGTACAAATAGCGATGCAGATTAAGACTAGCCGATTTCCTACGCAGATATTGGTTTGGGACTATATTATGGGGAAGCACATGCTTTTTGGGCGCAGAGATATCTGTCAATACCCAAGTCAGTATCTGCCTAGGAAATCGCCTAGTCTTAATCCGCAACGCTATTTGTACTTGATGTGAATACGCAGGCCACAAGAAGTAATTAGGTGGGGGGGGGGGGGGGGGGTTGGATTACTTTTACTCGGGTCATGCTCGCTGGCAACATAGGATTGCATTCATTATGCTAAGCCAAGCTAGCGTCGACCCTGCCAAACTAAAACAATGGATGCACTGCGACAAAAATGCATTTGCCCACATATCTCAGTTTAGGAGAGTTGAATAGGTTGAATAAGCCCTATTTCTAAAAACGCTGGAGTGTTCCTTTAATGTGAATTTTGCAGTAATGACTGACAGCCCACCTGATTGGGTATTATGGCAACTAGATGAGTGGCATCTGCTTTAATCTGAGGCATCAAAGCCCCGGCCTCCATTCCATTCTCTATCGCTATGCCAACGTCACCATAAGACACTCGAGACTCCTCCCTCTTTATAAGCAGAGTAGCAGTTTTGTGAACGTCCTGCCCAAGACTCGTCAGTCTGTCGCTGGCACTGGAATTCTGGGAAGTGGCTACGTCCTCACTAAGCGCCTCGATGGCAATGCAATGCTCGGACAGCTCCACCTCACTGCCCAGAGTCATGGGCGACACCAGAGGCTCCTGAGTGTGGGCCCGTGGGACTCCGTTCACGACCCCGTCTGCGATAGGATCCGTCTCGCTTTCGCCCTCGACCCGCTCCCCTCCCGCAGAAGTCTTGGGCAGGAGCACGTAATTCGCCCTCGGGAGGATCTTGCGGAAACCTGGGACATCCTGAGAGGATGCAGCTGCTGATTGGCTGCTCTGTGAAAAGAGACGTATAATTTAAGATCATCATTCTGTATTAAAACATTTATTTATATATATATATATATTATATATCCCAATCAGGCATAACAATGACAGGTAATGTGAATAACATTCAATATCTCTTCATCACAGCACCTGTTATTGGGTGGGATATTTTAGGCAACAAGTGAACATTTTGTTCTCTAAGTTAGAGGAAGGAAAAATAGGCAAGCATAAGGATTTGAGCGAGTTTGACAACGGCCAAATTGTGATGGCTAGACGACTGGGTCAGAGCATCTCCAAAACTGCAGCTCTTATGGGCTGTTCCCGGTCCGCAGTGGTCAGTGTCTATCAAAAGTGCTCCAAGGAAGGAACATTGGTGAACCGGTGACAGGGTCATGGGCGGCCAAGGCTCATTGATGCACGTGAGGAGGGAAGGCTGGCCCAAGTGGTCTGATCAAAAAGATGAGCTACTGTAGCTCAAATTGCTCAAGAAGTTAATGCTGGTTCTGATAGAAAGGTGTCAGAATACACAGTGCATCTCAGTTTATTGCGTATAGGGCAGAATAGCAGTTAGGCTGTCCATGCTGACCTCTGTCCACCGCCGAAAGCACCAACAGTGCATCAGAACTGCATTAAGGAGCAATGGAAGATTTATTTTTTAATTAATGTGCTTTGGAATTTTTTTTTTTTTTTTTAAATAACCCCCTTTTCAGACAACATCTCTTCTCTGATGACGAGGGCGGGGCAACCTGTCACTCACAGATGATCCACCAATAGCAGACCATTGCACATCAATAGCACAGAATCAAGTCCCCAACATTTATTCTTGACCCGAGAAGCCGTTTTCATACATCATAATAGGGAAGAAAAGACTATCCTAACTTCCATTTCATTCTGATTTAAATGTCAGATTAGGAAAAACTGTATATATAAATGTCATGGAATGAACCATATTTAGTTATTTGGTTAACTCCCAGCTCCCAACACCCTAACTGATATTCATTTACATTATCTCTTTAAAGTAACAGACTCACAGGGTCGACGCCGTCTTTCTCCATGCGTGCTCTCTCCAGGTAATAACCTCGATCCGCCACGTTCAGCCTCTTCCAGCTGTCGCTGATGCACTTGTTGATCTCAGACTGGGGCAGATCCGGATGCTCCTGCTGAACGCTCTGATGCACATCAAAGTAGTACAGCAGGTAGGCTGACCTGTGACAGCAGACAGGCCGTTAATGCAGCTCAAACAACTACAGATTTACAGCGGAGGCCTTACAGTTCGGCGGGACCCTGCTTGTACATTCAGGTTTCTCGATGAGGAGGATCTACCTGGGCTTCTTGGGTTTGTCTGAGGTCTCCATGCTGCCTTTGCTTTTGCGTTTCTTCTTGGGCGAAGGAAGCTCCAGAAGCGTGTAGCAGCTCTCCACCTCCATTTCTCCATAAATGGCCTCCATCTCTAATGAAAGAAAGATGTCAACTGGGAAAATACCTTCACATTCAAACCTTTAACAGTATTTTTTTTGTGTAAACAATAAAAGTAGAGATGCTGTTCACCAGATGTATCCTGTAAAACTGGTTATTGTAAGATTTTTGACTTGAATTTGTTTTTTGGTTAAAAAGAATATAAATATGAAAAAATGAAATTATTGTTCTATAATAGTGATATTGAATTTTTCAATGTGGAGTATTATATATGTATATATATGGAAAATTCTTTATTTGCAAATGGGCGTCACAAAAAAATATTCCACTCATTTTAAAATAAAAATAGGTCACTGCCTTCATATTTTAACAGCAACAGGAAGTAAAAAGACTTACTATATATTGTACTATATTGTATTGTTCTGCAAAGCTTTAAATCTGTACTCTGATTGATTAACAGCATGTATTTTATTTTATCTGCTTTGATTAATATTCTTATGTTTACCCATATTTGATGTATGGTTTTCATGGTTGTTTTAATTGTTTAAAAAAATATATAATAAAAGAGAATGAAAGATAAATGTGTTTTAGACACTATTTGGATTTGGATTTAATGCATGCACATATTTAAACATCATGAAACATGCAATTTAAAAAATATATATTAACATGAATTATGCAATTGAACGTGTGTGTGATGAACTTTAATAATCAGTGTGAAACAACCATGGGAATAAAAAAGAAGCAGAACTCAGCACAGCAGTGAGGATTTTTTTTCCCCCTTCTCATTATTAGCCTTCAGAAATCAATATTTTATTGTCAAACATACAATAGAGAAGTTTAGTTTACATGCAACCATGCCTGGGGCCTGTACCATGAAGCTGGTTTAGCTGGCTAGCCAGATTTGTTTAAGCTTAGTTTGTGCCAATCCTGGGTTTTAGGTACCATTAAAGTGGTTTGGCTTTTAGCTGTGTTCATCACCATAGTAACTTACGCTCCACAGCTAACCTGCTCTGGGGCAGGTTATGTTCTGGGTAAGAGATCTCTATCTGAAATTGAACCAATCAACTGTGAGTTAAGTGACACACCTCTAATGCAATAAAGTCACTCCCCCTGTTTCTACTCCAAATTAAAGGTCACTGCATTGTAAAGGGTTTTTAAAGACTAAAGCGTCTGGTTTTTAACAATGCTTATTTATAGAAAATAATAATTTTGAAGGATTTAGATATAATTTATGTAATTATTATACCTTTAATCAATTACACATTTATCATTTTAGTTAATCAATCATTAATAGGCACTTTGTTAAAATTAATACATAAGTCATATAAATTACATCCACTGCATAAAGTCATATGGATAAGCTTTAAAATCAATAAATAAAACTAGCCTATTAAAAAAAAGAAGCTTACTGAGCTTAAATGTTCAATTTTCTCTATATCAACTAAACTAACTTCATAACTTTTACTTGCATTGCCGTATACTATTTTTTCTTAAAGTTGTCCTTTTTCATAGACAGCTTTTCTTCTTGCTGTGTATTTTTTAAAATTTTAATTCTCAATATTTTTCAATCATGCAACATTCTGCAGAAGAGAGAAATTAATCTCACTGATTGTCTCGCGAGAAGTTCATCTCAGTTCCACAGCGTGTGATTGGCTGTTCACTACTGATGTCACAGCTAAACTCCTGAAATCAGGATCAAAGCCTGAGTTGACAAAGAAAGCTGATGATCAGCATCATGGGACCAACAAAGCCTTAATACTATGGTTTGGTTTTGTCAACTCAAAACTAATCCTTTAACCCTGAGTTTGTTAAACTACCATCATGGTACAGGCCCCTGAAGTTGTATATACATAAAGCTAAAGTAATGTCTATTACACCCTCCTTTAGGTTTTTCTGTAAATATCTTAATATATTTTATGACTAATTAAATTACTACAAATAATATCTGTATAAAAACATCTCTCATGCTGAAAAAAATATGATTTGTTGAATTTAATGTTTTATCTTAAACAATGTAAGATCTGTTGTTTGTACCACCCACATTCTGTTTAATATTAAATGTCATTGTATTTTTTCTAATAATAATTTTAAAAAGTCGCCATGCCTATAAATAAACAGACCGAATCTAAATAAATAAACAAATATTTAATTAAAATATATATATATTAATATAAAATATATAAAACAATATAAAATCTTTTGTTTTTAATTTTTATTTAGGGGTGAATTATCTACATGAAATTCGCTTTAATTACTTACATGATACTAACGTATTTCGCAGAATACTACAGTATTACTATGGTAAAACATGGTGCGACCACTGTAACGTTATTTGTTGTCAGTTACACAGCTGAACAGACGCAGGTAAACAACACATCATGTGACACTCATCAACCGCTTCATACAAATATATACACATATATGATTTTATCTGCAGATTATTTACATAGAGCCACGGCTAAAGTGCTTAAAGAGTGCATGCCGACATGTCAGAGTGTGTTTTAATCCCCCCCGTGTGTGTGTGTGATGTCGGTTGTTGTTGAGTGCTGATACTGACTGACTGCGGCCAATGAGCGAGTGCCTTATTGAAGCCTTACCTGAATGAGCGCAGGATCGATCCAAATCCAGCCGAATCTCTCAGCTCCCCAGCGGTAAAGCCGCGGGACCGGGGATCTGGATCATGTGTGTGTGTGGTGTGAGAGCTCAGAGTTGAGCCGGTGTTTTAGCGTATGTTTCCTGCTGTATAGTAGTGCAGTAAAAATGGCGGAGGAGAGATCAGATGAACAAGTGGAGGCCCAATGAGAGTTTGATCTACAGCGCTTTCCCAACCTGAATAGAGTACGAGTTTTATTTTGCCTTTGTGTTTACGCAATATTTTTTACTCCTATCAGTTCTGGTATATGTATGTAAAGACGCAAATAGAAACCAGACCCTTCAATATCTATAGAATTATAAAACAAATCTACTTTATGTCATAGCAAGAACTACAGTGATTGGTCATTTATAAACAGCGATGAGAAAAGTAGCAGTCTGCGCGTGGCATCAGTCTGTTTTTAATTCATTTTAATTTAACGTGACAGCAGTCTATCACAGCGTCGGTCTCAATAATGACTCGAGAAACTTTATTTGGCATTACTTTCTATTTTTAATTACTTTCTACTGTTCTGTTGCTGATGTTTGTAAAAAACAAAACAAAAACATATCTATGGTTAATGTCTGACAAAGTTTTTTCACAGTTTATATACACTTTAATTAAACCGATTGCAATCGAAATACGACATTTATTCGTTCTTTCAGCCTTTTTTATTAATGCAAAAATACAAACATGTTTATACTACACAAGTTTGAGTATAAAACACGAAATTGAACAGTACACCTATTGTTAACACAATACAGAGGGGGAAACAATTTGTTAACGAGAGAAAAATAAATAGACATAAAGTAGATATACATAAGAGACATAAAGTAGTTGTCTCGCTCGGTGGCGTTGAGTAGTATTCATATTTCAGAAGTTTTTGTCATAAAAACAAATACCAGTCTCTTCATTACAGATTTTTTTTTTTCAAAGTAGCCGTTATTATTACAGAGTTTTTTTACAGGCTCCTTAAAATTGATAACGCAAAACTGTCATAATGAAGAACGTCTGTGATTGGTCAATCATGACTAGTGATGAGAAAAGGAACGGGTTGCACGTGACAGTGCAGTCAGCTCAGTCTGGATAATTATTTACACCTGAATAATGAAACTAAGAAACTTAAATAGACATTTAAAAGCATTTAATATATGATATTTATTATCTATATTTATTATATAATATTGAGGCTTGAAGGTGAGAAGTTGTGTTCGAGCGAGTCGTCATTCATTCAGGGCGGATGAGTCGAGCGCACATCGAGTCGTTTGTCATTTCTGCAGTATGGCGGAAGACAAGGTGAGAGACCACAGCCTAGTGTCGGTCTGTAAATTAAGCCTTTTTATAATGAATTAATGCACGGATTGGAACAAATCGGGTATGTCGTGTATATTTAAGTATTGTGCTATCAGTGCAACCTGCTGTATTTATTAGAGCTGTCGTGTCGCTTTATTTTGAGTAATGTAAAGTCACCGCTGCGTTTCTGAACTCTTGGCATTTGCAGAGCATAAGATCTGATAAACTGCGATTACTAGAAAAAAATGCTGTTTTATTGTATGGTGGAAGAAAATAAATTGATCAAGATAAAATTATGTGTGTACTTTAAGTGATTTACAATATCTCTATAATAAAGTCTATACTGTCTGTTTATTGCTGTTCTTAAACAGAAAATACTTCCACTAATTAAATTGCATTCATGTAACATTATTAAAGTCAATGATTTATTAGCATTAACTTTTATATAAGTAAATAAAACAATTACATTTTGAGACCTCCCACAGAAGAAGAGTATGTGTTTGAATTGGAAATATGTAATTATTTTCATTTGAAATAAATGTAATAAATTAATTATGGCCGAGAATAAAAATGTTGATACTATTAATATGAACTGGTTTGCACGTCTGTAAATGGACAATACTAAACTAAATTCATTTAACAATATTCAAGTCTGATGATTTATTAAAACATAAAGTAGTAAAGGTTTGAAACATGCCTTAGAAGAAGAGTGTGTTTGAGTTATATATATATATATTAGGGGTGTAACGATACGCGTATTCGTATTGAACCGTTCGGTACGAGGCTTTCGGTTCGGTACGCGGTACGCATTATGTACCGAACGGTTCTTGGACTAATTAATTAGATTTGGAAAATAAAAAAAGTGTGTGAAATATAATAATATGCGTTCAACAAGGTAGCCCAATAACCAAAACGACATAACAGCCAATGCCCCTGACACCGCCGAAGTGAAAGAGAAAGAAAAAACACCAAATATGTTTTAGGCTGCTCAGTCAGGTGCTCGCTTACTCAGTAGGCTACGCGCTGAATGCTCGTGGCAAAATGGCTATTGCGTTTAACAAACCAGAAATAGAAGATCCTCCAATAACCAACAGGTCTGGTGTTTGGGTGAACTTTGGATTCTTTGTAAGCTATGATGGTGTTGGCAAGAGTGATGGATTAAAAAACAAGGGTATGTCGCATTTGCTGATGGTACAGCAGCGGGAATAATTTATGTCATGTCAATCAACTCATTTACGCCGACACCAAGACGATAAAAAGGAGAAACAGCCACAAACTATCCCACAAACTATCCCCGCAGCATTTAGACAGACATTTCCAACTTATTCAAATGGCAAAAGACATCACCGCGGCGAGTGGTCATTTATAGCCGCGGATATGAGACCTTACGCCCGTTTCACACATACTCCGTGTGCAGTGCGTATTTTTTTCAGTACCCATGTTAACGGATGACAGCTACACTGCACGCGGATGCTGTCCGTGTCCGTTCCAGGAGCGTTGCGTCTGCAGCAGTGCACGGATCGTTTTCGTACCGAGTCTATTTTTTGCTGCACTGCTGCATTAAAGTGATAGAACACTGTTCGCATTAAAATAAACATGTACTGACGCGAAAATCTAGTAATTTCATCACAGATGCATATCATTTAAAATATACTCTTGTTTCAAAGTCAACACATGGCTTTTTTTTCTCAAGTAAAGCAACAAAACGACACCTTACCTGGCATTTAGGTTAAAAAAAAAGTGCCATAATGGATAGCACTCGTAGTAATTTCTTGGAGGTGAAAAGCAAAGTTCTTTTTGACCTGCAGGATTTCTTTTAAAAGGGTGTAAAAACGAAAGAAAAACGAGAGTCTTTTTGAATAGACTATTGTAAGTTTCTAATTTAAAATGTTTGTGATTTAAGGCTATAAACTATGTTTAAATGTTTTGCCACTTGTGTGAGCTAAATCTAAAGTATATAAATATGAATAAATGAATTTAATAAAATGTTTTTTAAATGTAGTAGGCTACGTAACCTGACTTCTATTAAAGAGTAAACAAAGAGAATTGGAATTCTGACGAGGCATGTTCAGTACAAACTTTTGGATTTTAAATAAAAAATAATGAATCAATGCTGTGTTTGTGGTGTGCAACAGCGGATCAGTTGCGGACTGCAAACGCAGCATATGTGGAAGCACTACAGGGTGTGGGGCTCCTGCAACGCACACGCAACGCAACACGCACCGCACACGCTAATGTAAAGAGCTAATGTCTTATTCCTGTAACTACATAGAAGATGGGTAAAGTATAGCTCCATCATTGTTCAATGTAAAAAAAAGAAATCATACTTTGTTAGTTTTAATAAAAAAATAATAAAAAAGGTAATTTATCTGCCAATTTTTTCTTTTTGCTGTATCTAAAACATACCGAACCGTACCGAACCGAACCGTGACACCAGTGTATCGTATCGAACCGAACCGTGAATTTTGCAAACCGTTACACCCCTAATATATATATATATATATATATATATATATATATATATATATATATATATATATATATATATATATATATATATATATATATATATATATATAAATTATGGCTGATACAATACATATTCCATCCCTATAACTCAATAAGCTTATAATGCCTACAATAATAGATGATCTGTATGTATCCTCCACTTCATTAAGTGTCTTTGCATGTTTTTTGCATGAGTTTATTAAAACAGAGATCTCATTGACCAGATTGAAAGTTAGCAAAACCGTTCAGTGTCTAAATGTAATTATAACATTTATAGTTTCGGTCCTTAATTCTGATTGGTTGAGCTTCCTACAAGCCATTGTTAATTACTACAAGCATACACTTGTGATCGCATTACTGTGTGTTTCTTTGCAAATATTCTCCTTCTGAAGTACTACATTGTTTGGTGGAAGAATTATATATTTTTATCAATAGCATTGCATTTTTGTGTCTGTGTTTGTTTATTTTAAGAAACTTTGCAGGTATGAGGAGTAACTTTTCTAAAAGCAATACGCCACGTGAATAAGTTAGTTTTATTCACTGTAAATCACAGCAAGGCTTCTTGGGGCATGTTGTTTTAGTGCATTGAGGATGTGTCAGTGGTCTCATGTGATCTGGTGTGTGTCGGTTCTGTTTTAGGATCCGGTGACCCGACTGAAGGATCTGGCAACGCTCAAAGATCAACTGGAGGAGATCCAGAAGAAGGTGGAGAATGAGGTTCAAGCTGGAATCCCTCAGGTACCACAGAACCAGAACCACGACTGATCCGGTCCAGTCCCGACTATTACTGTATATTTTTATACAGTAAAATATATATATTTAAGAAAAATACATTGTACTTGCCTTCTTTAAAATACTACAAGTTGAAAATGTGTGTATTGTATATAAAGTTCAACCAGCTAAAGTGTCCAGTAGGAGTGACTGCGTTACACACCACTGCTGAAATCCACCCGCATTTGACGGCAGATGTTAAAGTTAAAGCCCTGAAAACTTCATTAATATCTTTTAGTGAATAATAATAAAAACTCTCCACCCGGTCCTAGTGATTAAAAGTGAGCTGTAATCAAAAGGTTGCATGTTATTTAGATGTTGCACTTTATATAGTCTACGGTACGACTGAGAGCTCAATGGGTCTGTCCTGTCTGTGTTTCTTAGGGTGGGTCATTATTAGCGTCTCCTTTCCTGAAAGGATTCCTGGCTGGGTATGTGGTTTCCAAACTGCGTTCGTCTGCCATCTTAGGAGTGGCTTTGGGAACGCTGACGGGAATCTGCGCTGTTCAGAACTATCAGGTGCCCAACATTGAGGCGACCCTACGAGACTTCCTGAACTCTCTGAAGAAAGGACCCAGTGATTAGAAGTGAACAGAATTCAGACTGAAGAGGAGAACATGCTCCATTGCTGCTTGTGTTTGTGTCATTTAACGTCACATCAGGGCTCCTTCCCTCATGAACAAAACTGTTGATTTAGACAAAACTGTCTGTATGTGAGTGTGGATTTGGACTTGATAATGAAGACTGTTCTGATGAAAAATAGGCATCGTGTAGGGCTGCACGATATGGATTATAGTGTGATTATCAAATCGCAAAGTCTGTGATTTGATTAAATAAATATGCTCTGCGTATGGTGAATCAGTGTTAATTTGCACGCGCCAGTGTTTGCGGCACCTCAGGGCGGCTCGATTCATTGTGCAAAAGAGAAGCTTTATGGTTGATTTTTCGTCAAAATACAAGTTTGATGGAAAACGAAGAAATTTAAATATTAGTATTGTAATTTTACAGTTGTACTTCTTATAGTTGTAGTGTAAAATTATATTTTGTTATCCTCAATGTTTTACAGTAAAATATTACAATAGTAATCGTTTTGTTTAATATTTGTATTAAATAATAAATATTATCATAAAATATTAGTATTGTAATTTTACAGTTGTACTATTTTTGCAATTGTACTGTAAGATTATATATATTTTTCTTAAATACTCTTTGTTTTAATTCTTCAATCAAATATTTCAATAGACCTACTAATTTTTCGTTTCATCTTTGTTTATTTGGGAATCGTTATTATTATTTTATAAAATGTATTGATATCTAAATACAAAATCTTTGGCCAAATTGTGCAGCCCTGAAAATAAGCAAACCTTAACAGCTTTTTTAATCACATTTTAAATTGCAGTTCTAATTTTTAGCAGAAAAATCGTGCATCAAATCTTTTTCCCAGATGGCGCAGCCCTAACATCATGTCCATTTAGTTTTTTACTGCGCTGTCCAAGAATGAAGCTCGTCCTAGTGCATTTTTTTTTTTTTTTTTAGGGTTTGCGAAGTTTTTACTTTCAAAACCAGATGTTGCTGACAGATCGGGAGCATGATTGCAGTAGATAATGTTGGTTCTTCTGAAGCAGAAGCTCCTCGCAGAAGACGATGGGTCCTTCTCCTGCTTCTCCTGGTTCTTATTTACGGTTCCCACGCGCCCCTCATCTCGCTCACCAAAGTCGATGGTCACGTTCCCTTCAGCCCTTCGTCATGCGTGGTTCTGATCGAGTTCGCCAAGCTTCTGGTCTCATTCGCCTCCCTTTTGGCATCTGGGAATCTTTCCACCCTCAAAGGATCGGTGTCCGTCATGACGGTGGCGCCATACGCTGTTCCTGCCGTGCTCTACGCTTTCAACAACAACCTGGTGGTGTTCATGCAAGCCTACATGGATCCGAGCTCCTTCCAAGTGCTCAGTAACCTGAAAATCGTGTCCACCGCGCTCCTCTACACGTCCTGCCTGGGGAAGCGTCTGCGGCGCGGGCAGTGGATCGCTCTCGGGCTGCTCGTGGCCGCCGGCGTTTGTCACAGCTACTCCGGTTTGGATTGGGAGCCTTCAGAGGAGGACGAATCCAGGCTTCACATCACATCCTGGGGTTTGCTGTTGGTGCTTGTGTATTGTTTCATCTCAGGATTGGCTGCCGTCTACACCGAGCGGGTGCTGAAAACCCAACGTCTGCCTTTGAGTCTCCAGAATTTGTTTATGTACATCTTCGGCGTGGCGATCAACCTGGCGTCGCATCTCTCCAGTGGCGGCGGCGAGCGGCAGGGCTTTTTGGAGGGTTTCTCAGCGCTCGTTTGGCTCATTATTGCGGGACAGGCCGCTAACGGGCTCCTCATGTCCGTCATCATGAAACATGGAACGGGAATCACGCGGCTCTTTGTTATATCTTCTGCTATGCTGGTAAATGGTGTGTTGTCTTGGGGGCTGCTGGGAATACAGCTCACACCTTACTTCCTGTTTCCTGTTGTGCTGATTGGATGGGCTGTGTACCTGTATTACAGGTAGAGCGGACTCCGCCAGCAACTACAATAAATAATTGGCGTTTGTCATTATACTAGAATAAATTGTTGAAATATGTTTTGGAAAATGTAATTTTAATAAGTTGACAACATATCTGAGATTAATACTCAAAAAAAATTTTTTTTGATATATTTAGACAGAAAAAAATAAAAATATATAAAATGATTGTAATTAGTGCCATCATTTTGACCAGTCGATAAAAGGCTAAATTAAATATTCAATTGAGTGAATGTAAAAAAGAAAGCGAGAGGAAAAAGTTAAATGTGCTTCATTAATATCTTAAGTGCATTTTGTAAAATGTTACATTTAGTTTAAAAAAAATTATAGAGCGTACGCCGCTGAGGACGACCCCGAAAGACTATCACTCTTTATGTATAGTGAACCTGAACCACAGCCTCTCTCCCATTATTTAATTTCCCTCTTCTGTTTTTTATTTTCTGAATTATGCCTTTGTTTTCGTTCTGGAAGTGCATCTTACTGTGAATGGACATCATTTCATTAAGACTGAATGTTTACTGATTCGTTGTTGTTTTTATTCATATCCATCTGTCAGTATATGTTTTTGCCTAAATAAATGCGTTGAAATTAATATGAATTGTACAGCACACATATATGCAAATAAATATACTTGGTCCTGTTAAGTGATTCACATGTCTAATGGTTTTACTTACACTGATCATGCATAACATTATGGCGTTTATGTGAAGTAAACACTGATCTCTTCATCACAGTACTTAGTGGGTGGGATATTTTAGGCAGCAAGTGAACATTTTGTACTCAAAGTTGATGCGTTAGAAGCAGGAAAAATTGGCAAGCGTAAGGATTTAAGCAATTTTGACAAGGGCCAAATTGTGATGGCTATACGACTGGGTCAGAGCATCTCCAAAACTGCAGCTCTTGTGGGCTGTTCCCGGTCTGCGGTGATCAGTCTCTATTAAAAGTGCTCCAGGGAAGGAACAGTGGAGAACCGGTGACAGGGTCATGGGCGGCCAAGGCTCATTGATGCATGTGGGTTCAAACAGATGAGCTACTGTTGCTCAAATTGCTCAAGGAGTTAATGCTGGTTTCTGATAGAAAGGTGTCAGTATACACAATGCATCGCCGTTTGTTGTGTGTGGGGGTGTAGACCAGTCAGGATGCCCATGCTGGATTCCCAAGATCTCAATCCAATCGGTGCCAGATACCACAGCACACCTTCAGGGGTCTAGTGGAGTCCATGCCTCGATGGGTCAGGGCTGTTTTGGCAGCAAAAGGGGGACCAACACAATAGGACAATGTTATGCCTGATAGGTGTATATACTTACAGTTTTGGACTTTTTACAGAGTCAATGCTAGTAAAAGTGAAGGGGAGCTGACTTGTAGAAGGTGTGAGGGGATGGGATCTAGAGGGCAGGTGGGAGGATGACTGGAGAGGATAAGTTTAGATACTTCTCCCTCACTGAGGGGAGAGAAGATTTCTGCCTTTAGATGTGGTTGGTCTAGATCCTGTGTGTGTGGTGCTGAGAACTGACTGCTGATAGTTGTTAGTTGAAGAAATGAGCAAAATGATCCGCAGTTAAAGAGGTAGAGGGGAGAGTTGAATGTTTTGAAAAGTTTGCATGTGTTTGAAGTGCTGTTGATCTTGTTGGGAATATGAAGATTTAGCAGCATTTCAACAGAAAAGGATTAAAGCAAAGATTGGTCCTTATACTCAGATGGATCTTTAGGATTTGCCATTTTCTCTTTGCTGCCCTGATTTTGGTCCAGTGTTCACAAAGAACATCATCAGATAACCAGGGGTTCGATGGAGTAGCAAATGCCGGCCTGGAGGAGAGAGGACAGATATTGTCTAGGGAATAAGTTCCAAGAAGTGGAACACAAAGTATCTGTTGTGGTATTCACATCCGAGAAAAGATGAGAGGATAACACAACAGAGGAAAGATGAGAAAGTGAAGGCGCACTGCAAAAAACTTTTGAACAGGATGATACTAATACTAATTTTCTTTTATACAAATTTTTCATATTTTCTTGAAATATTTATATATTTATTTTCTTTTTTAATTATTATTATTATTAAATTTAGTACACCAAAACATGAGCCTGACTTGTTCTTAAGCATTGCCTTGTTAAAATCATTCCTCTTTAGATGACTTTTCAAATGAGGGAAGCAAGCCCATTCTGTACTCCAAACCAAAGCATTAAATGACTTTTCGCTCACCAATACTATCAGCTAACAATGATGCCTCTTCCCCCATGCTTTACTGTGGTAAAGAGGCATTTATTATTATATTTTTTTCAGCACATTTTCTAAGACGCCGCTCTAGAGCTTCACCATGCAACTTGTGTTTCATTGAGATAATATCACTCCACATAACTGCGCTGAACCATTTTGAATAAAAGTTCCCATAGTCTGCCAAAACCTTCATTCTGTCTTTGATGTTTTTCTGAGACAGCAATGGCTTTTTAAGGAGTGTATAGTCTGCACCAAATATGCAACTCATTTTACTACCAAGTTATATCTAGTTAATTGAACTTATACTATAGTTTGGACAGATAAACTGTTTGCCACGTTACTCCTGTTAGTTAAATTGTACAACTGCAATGCATTCCTGTTTGCTTTTTACTCACTAAAGTCCTCCATGGACATTAAGTTGAAAATGTCATGTCATACCTCCTTTATTTCCTGTTCCTTATTCCTCCTGCAGTGCTTTATACAATTCAGATTGATTCAAAGCAGCTTCACAGGAATAAACAAGAAAATAACAGAATCAACGATGCAAACTACATAAATTATGAGCCCAATTCAAATTCTGCTGTATTATTGTGTTATTATAGTGTTATTATTCAGCTCAAGTCAGTTCAGTGTTGATTAAGTTCAGATTAATAACAGCCCATCAATTATTTCTTATTTTACATTTTTAATCACTAAAAAAATCTTTATTGGGTGACCATGTTGGGTCAGCTGTCATTGAGTGGGAATGCGAGCTTTCCGGAGCTGCTGAATTTCCTCCTGGAGCTGCAGGTTTTGTGAGGACAGATGAACAGCGTCCTGGATGGCATCTATGAGCAGAGCCCTGTACCTGCCCTCTGACATCCTCCTCTGCTCCTCCAGAACCTCACGAAACGCCCTGAACACCTGAGGACGCATGGAGGACAAAAAACAGCCACTAGATGACAGCATTAAGATATATTACAGTTGCTTTGGCTCACTTCTCCAGTGAGACTTTTTTTTCTCTCAAAGCAGTAAGTTCAGATCTCTGAACAATTAGATTCTTGTTCACATTAGATTAGAATTTCACATTAATTTAAGCCATTAGTTTTGGCACGTGTGCAAAGATTTGGTACAATTACAATTAGCACAATGACACATTTTTATCAAACCTAATGTCAAACTCTTCACGTCAGAGCACTGGCTCACTATTGAGCACCACACATGAGGGTGAGGAAATGGTGATCGAATTTTTATTTTTAGGTGAATTAACCCTTTAATCAAGACTTCGTAAGGGCATACAAGGACTCCTTAACAGCAAATGTAGCTGAATCACTTGAGCACTGGAACTAAACTTTAGCACTTGTGTAATGCCCAGTCAGCTTGTTCAGAACTGGAGGAAGACATCTTGTAACAGGTTGGATTATTTTTTTTCTTCATGTCTTAATTTGGTTTTCCAATCATTTAAAAGCTCTAAACGCCCAGTGTTGTCACCTGTAGACTCTCCTCTCGGAGCTCATTCACTTCCTGTTGGTGTTGTCGGTTCTGCTCCTCCAGGTCCGTGTACGCTTGCTGGTTCTCCCTGCGCAGCGCCTCGATCTGAAGAACCAGGATGTGCCTCTCTCTGCGCAGGTACGCCATCTCCCCCTCTACACCACCCGCCTGCGGACAGGACAGAGATGCAGTCACATGATCAGAAAGATGATTCTTACCACTACTTACGTGTCGCCGCTCTCACCTGCTCCTCTTGTAGTTCTCTCTCCATCTTCGTCAGTTCATCCTCGATCAGTCTCTCGTGAGTCTCTCTCAGTCTCATTCTGCGCTCCAGGAGTTTCTCATGAACCACCTGAGAGACAAACACATTCACACACACAGTGTGTGTGCTGCTTTACATCAGTCTTATAAGTTTTTGTGCAATATGTTATTAGTGGTACAGTAACACTCAATAAGGTCCCATTAGTTAAAGGGTTAGTTCACCCAAAAATGAAATTGATGTCATTAATGTCATTAATGTTTTTAATCCTCAAATAAAGATTTGAATGGTCATGAATCAGCATATTGATTCATGATTCGGTTCGCGTGTCAAACTGCAGAAATCACGAGACATTGGCGATTATCATGAATCATGAATCAATCCGCTGATTCATGACCGTTTGAATCTTTATTTGAGGACTGAAAACAAACAAGGAAGCGAAAACAAAGAGAAGAGAAGCAACTAACGGATGTCACATATGGACTACTTTGATGATGTTTTTATTCCCTTTCTGGACATGGACAGTATAGTGTGCATACACTTAGATAGGACTAAATATAAAATATCTTAAGCTGTATTCTGAAGATGAACGGAGGTCTTACGGGTGTGGAACGACATTAGGGCGAGTCATTAATGACAAATTTCATTTTTGGGTGAACTAACCCTTTAAGGCAATGCTGGTTGAATGCTGGACTG
Source organism: Pseudorasbora parva (assembly GCF_024679245.1). Taxonomy (NCBI): domain Eukaryota; kingdom Metazoa; phylum Chordata; class Actinopteri; order Cypriniformes; family Gobionidae; genus Pseudorasbora; species Pseudorasbora parva. The sequence goes on along the minus strand of NC_090182.1, from coordinate 9,337,973 downwards.
TGTCTCCTGATTGGTCACCCACCATGCTAGTGGCGTGTGATTGGTCGGATTCTCTGCGCGTCTCCTGTAATCTGTTCTCCTCTGTCTGAAGTTGTTCTTTCAGCTGTCTGATGCGGCTCATCCTCTCCTGATTCCTCTGAATGCTGGTCCTGCCCTCTGAAAGCATCATCATGTTAGTGCAAGGCTGTAATTTAACCTTCAGTGATCAGATATGGACAAATTGTCCCATAATATTTGATATTATTTATGCTGCTCTGATGCACTGCATTTTTCTTTGTGTTAGGATGTCCAGTTTTCAAAGTTAATTTATTAGGATGATCCGCCTCATTGTCAATGTTAAATTTTTGAGATGGCCAATCAAATAAAAGAAGGCGGGGTTTAAGGTTCACAGAAGCCGGATGTAAATTACAGCGCAATGCGTCCATTAAGTAGCCTGACAAGCCAGACCCACATCAAGATGTTTGGTCTGGAAACTCACCATAGACAGCTCAATCCGAGGGGCGGGATAAACGGTTGTCTTTCAAACTCCCTCTGCACACGATAGGATAGAGTTACAACCAACCAGAGCAACGAAGGTGAAGCAGAGCTTGTTGATAGATTAAACATTCACCGTATCCGGTCGGCTAAACTCCGAACACATCTTCCCTTTTTAAGAATGACTTCAGTGCCGTTCTTTGTTCTTTTCTCAGAGAAAAGCTTAACTCTAAGTCTTCCAGAATCGCGGTCAAAGCTGATTCGAAAGACCACCGAAGCACGCAAACGCAACTCGGCCGTCATTATGTTAAGCCCCGCGCACCGACTCTATACACGATGTGATTGGCCTGACCAGAGTTTGCCGTTTACAGCTCAGAAGGGTATTGAGAGTTTGTAGACGACACTCGCGGCAGATTAGATTTGCTGCCGCTAGGGTGCGTCTAGATTAATAACCAGAACTGCGTCTTGCAGAAGAACATTACAGTCTGAGCTTCTCTCTGTTTATGATATGATGATTCAGGGTAAGACAAAAATACAGTTTGGTTCATGGATTCATGTTGTACATTCTCATTATATATTTTTTGTAAATCTTGAACACAAAAAAAGTCACGGACAGCAGCTTTAACTAAAACTATTAAAAATTTTTTTTTAATTGAAATCAATTTTGATCAAATTATATAAATATTTGGTGAAAAAATGTCAGCTAACTGAAATGTTTAGTACTAAAATGTAATTAAAATCAAATTAATAATTTACATAACTATAATACTAGGCTATATAAATAATACAACAATAACTCTGCTTCTATTTTAATGTGAAAGAATGTGATGTAGGTAACATTTAATATTTGAAAACTGTTATGACAGGAATGTAAGGTATCTAGTGATGCAAAATATTTCGAATTGAAAATAGCCTAAATCATTTACATAATTGATTTAATGCAATTTGTATTTGAATGAGAGACAAGAGACTTTAACAGTCATTTGTATATTTGGCATACCACACACACACACACACACACACACACACGTTGGTCTATGTGGTTTACAGGGACTCTCCATATAGGCGTAATGGTTTTTATACTGTACAAACCGTATTTTCTATCCCCCTACACTGTCCCTGCCCCTAAACCTACCCATCACAGGAAACATTCTGCATTTTTACTTTCTCAAAAAAAAAAAACATAATTTAGTATTATGATTTAGTTAATTTAGTTTTTAAAGCAATTTGAAATATGAGGACATTTGAAATGTCCTCATAAACCACATAAACAGGCTCTTTCACACACACACACACACACACACACACACACACACACACACACACACACACACACACACACACACACACACACACACTACATTAGAATGTTGAACTACAAGAATTGTGGAATCATAGTTATGGTCCATATCTAACTGACTGATACCAGTAATATGCATCTCCATTTCCTGTCTGAGGAGTTCCTGCAGATCTTTCTTCCTGTCTGCTGTCTCAGACACCTCTTCAGCTCTGCCTCCATCAGCCACCTACAACACACTCACACACACACATACACACACACACTGTATCCACCAGCATTGAACTCATATTTCACACAAAACGCAAGCAGTTATGCAGTAGATTGAGCTTAGGAATCTTTTGTTACTCACCGATGTGTCCATGTTCTTGTGTTGAGCTGCTCTGAACTGAAGCTGCTCTCTCTCTCTCTCTCTCTCTCTCTCTCATATGAAATATTCATTACTCAGTATTCACTTTCACTGTCTGTGTGGGGCTGTATAAATGTTGCATCCAGGGTTAAATAAAATATAAAGAAAAACATACAAACCTTTTTGTTACTTGAAATAAAATAAGAACTGAAATAAACACAAAAACATACACTTTATTTCATCTGCAGCGGCCAAGACAACATTTCTCATGTTTAGTTTAACTTGATGTACTAAAATAAATATAGAGCTTGAGTGATCAAGTGGAATTCAAGCGTAGTTCAGGCAGACCACTGATTGCTAAACGATATCAGCTGACGGTTCTCCACCTACTCTAATCAACTATAAAGCTCATTCAAGCACATGTTCCTCAGTCTGTCACACAGACATTTACACCGCCTCCAGCCCTTCACCTCCTAGCATCTCGTGATTGAGTATTTGATTCTGTGAATCTAAGTTCTCGTTGTATCTCCTTCTGTAATATATGCATATATTTTGGTTATTTGAAGGCTGGGGATATATGTTTCAAGGATGTGTCTCAGGCTGGCAGCTCGTGCATCTTTGAGCCTTTCGCCAAATCCAAAGATTGTCAATAAATCTCATTCTCAAAGTGGTCCTGACTGAACTAATACTAAAAGTGAAATAAAAAATAAAACAACGAATTAAACTAACACAATTATTAAAACTTTAACAATTGAACATTAAAAACATTCTAAAATAACACACTGAGCAGAATAACATTATATTTATCGGTCTGACTCATAATCATCCGCTCACTTCACTCTGAATTCCTGAGAGATTCGTTTCCTCTTTGACCTCATGCCATTTTGATTATATCTCATTTGCAAATACATCATTTCTAAGAAGTAACAGTGTTTTTTGGAATAAATAGGGAAATGAAAGTAAGCAGTTCTGTTTTGAGAAAGAGAAGGAAGAGAAGAAAGATGATTTGGCATCGGCTGAACTCATTTAACAAATGTATTCGTTTAAAGGGTTAGTTCACCTAAAAATAAAAATACTGTCATTAATTCCTCACCCTTATGTCATTCGACACCCGTCAAACCTCTGTTCATCTTCAGAACACAAATGAAGATATTTTTGTTGAAGTTCGATGGCTCATATTGACACCAATGTCATTTCCTCTCTCAAGACCCATAAAGGCACTAAAGACGTCGTTACAAAGCCCATCTCACTACAGTGGCTCTACAATCATTTTATGAAGCCACGAGAATAGTTTTTGTGCGCAAAAAACAGCTTCACAAAACAGAAAGTGGCTGTAAGAAAGCTGTGAAAATTCCCATTTCCACCGTCAGGGCAATAATTGAGAAGTAATCAACTAAAGGTCTTTTTTTTGTTTGTTTTTTGCTGGAGGTCCTGGACTGGACATCTTGTTCAGATGCATGGTATTGTGGATTCTAGATTCCAAGTACCAACAGATAAAAAATCTAAACCTTGACGGTTCCTGCTAGCAATGTTATAATGTGCTGTGGTTGGATCCTCCATCAGGACAATGATCCATAACAAACATCAAAATCAACAACAAAAAAATGTGTCACTGAGCACATAATGAAGCTTCTGCCATGGCCGTCCCAGTCCCAGACCTGAAAAAGAGTGAACTGAAGAGAAGCACCACCAACATGGAGCTGTGAATCTGAAGGATCTGGAGAGATTCTGTATGAAGGAATGGTCTCTGATCTCCAAACTCATCAGGCGTTACAGAAGAAGCTGTTATCTTGGGATAAGGACATTTCAATAATTGGGTGCCACTAATTTTGGCTGTGAACTAGAAAAATAAATAAACATTTATTTCATAATGAGATTTTCCCCCGACCTACTTTCTATTGTTTTACTTCAATGAAAGGTAAGGTTGTGTTAACCCCTAACAGTTAACAGTTGTGTCTATTGTTTATTAAAAGGATCAACAATGCAGATTTATTTTCACAGCCACATTTGTTCATGTCAGGCACTGCCTATATCATGTATGTCTCTATCTGTGATTTATATTTTTAATATATGTTTATGTATGTTTATGTTTTTATGATACTTCTTTTGTCCTGCTAATATCTGTCAATATTGGTAAGCGCAGATGACTGAAGCAACATGTTTATGTATTACCTAATTAAAATATCCATCCTTTTATATTCTGAACTCCTCTATGGGGAACTTGGCACTATTAATTCAGTGAAAATAATCTGAAAGAGGAAATGCAAGTCAGATGGGAAGTTTAAATAACGCTATATTTCAAGTTCACTTTACGAAGTATACTTAAGAAATGTTCAAGTATATTTTTAAGTATACTTGATGTAGTCAGTATTTATAATATATAAATGTAATAGTAGTAAACTTTTTCAGTACTGCTTGGGATTAAATTGGCCCACTTTTTAGTATATTAAGTATGCATTTAAGTATACTAAGTGTAACAGTAGTAAACTTTACAACTAGATCACAAATCAAGCATTCAGCATTAGTTCAGGCAGGCCACGTAATCAAGCTGATTGGCAAAATTACAGATCCCGCTCATATCAACTGGCAACTCTCAAACATAGCCTTAAAAAAAGTTCATTCGGCTTGCTTGCCTGCTTCCACTGCTTGTGTTTTGCAAACCACCTCTGCGTTAAACACTGTCAGAAAAAAAGGTACATTTCTGTCACTGGGGCGGTACCCTAAGGTACAAAACCGAAAAGGTACTAATATGTACCTTTAAGGTTCTAATATGTACCTTTAAGGTACTCATTTGCACTCTTAAAGTACTGATATGTACCTTTTAAGGTACTAATATGTACCTTTTAGAGGTGGGTAAGGTACAAAGATGTAGCTTTTCACTTTTGTACCTTAGGGTACCGCCCCAGTGACAGCACTGTACCTTTTTTTTAGGGTTAATTCACCAAAAAATGAAAATTAGCCCATGATTACTCACCCTCAAGTATCCTATTTGACTTTCTCATTTAGAAGAATAAAATCGGCTTTATTAAAAATGTCCTAGCTCTTCCTGGCTTTATAATGGCAATGAATTCACTCTAAAAACTCCAATTAATAAAATGTTGAAAGAGCAAAAAAATATATATGTTGAACAAATTTTCTTACTTGTGCTTAGTTAAGAAGACTAATTATATTAAGTCTGCAGAAATATATTTGAAAAACATTAAATAAATTGATATATTCAAATCCAGTTAACATTTAGAATTGCAAATGTTGACTGGACTAAAAAACGCGAATCCAGTCAACATTTTACAAAAGTAGGCCTAGGCTATATGGCCAACACAATATTTTACTATGGTAAATAGATTTTTGTTTGTGCTGTTGAAATGGGCTGTTAGAAACATTTGATAAAATAGCCTATATCAGAAAAATATTTGTGAAATTAGATGTATTTTCGATGTTTTGTTTATGATGGTAGGCCCTATCTGCATTATAATGAGAAGATGGGTCCTACAACACTTACATATTACATATTTAATATACATATATAATTCATGAACATATGTAGTTAATTGTGGCATTTAATCTGCCTAATTTTAATGAATACGTACAAGAGCTTGTTTGACTACGCGGAGGGATCTGTATTGCTCGTTTGATTTTGCGGAAGCATCTCTGGAGTACTTTGATCCGCGGAAGGATACAGATCAAAGGACTTCGCGAGGTTCACCGAGAGGCAGCAGCAGCAATTTTGAGGATGCAGTTCACGCGTCAGGTAAGTGTTAATGATTAAACTGCAGACAAATATGTCGAACATATTAGGCTTGTGTGGATATTTAACGTTAGAAGTGAAGTAAGAAATAAATTAGAAGTAAATATATCCAAGGGAAATAGGGATTATTTAGGCCTAATTGATGTCTAACATTACGTGAAGTTCACTCCTCATCGAATAAATGATTTACGTTACGTTAATGTGGTCTTTAACCGTTTAAGTAATAATACATAATTTTTTTTAAAGGGGGGGTGAAACACTCAGTTTCAGTCAGTGTCATGTCAATCTTGAGTACCTATAGAGTAGCATTGCATCCTGCATATCTCCGAAAAGTCTTTATTTTTTTTATAATTATATAAGAAAGATGCGCTGTTCCGAGTCTTTCCGAAAAAAGCCGAGCGGGTGGGGGCGTGTCGTGTGAGCGGAGCTAAATAATGACGTGTGCAGCAGCGCGCTGCTATTGTGTTGAGTGCGTCGAGTGCGTCGTAAAGCTGTCATCCCTAACAGCGGGGAAAAAACTTTATCCAAAATAAAAATATGGCTTTTAATCAGATACAGCCATACATCTATGATCCGGAATCAGACCCAGAGGCTGCAGTTGAACAGGAGCAGCAGCAAAAACGACTAGAGCAGGACGTCTCTATGTGGTACGATATACACTAACTATATAATATGCTTAGCGGCTTGTGTTATTTACATATTTATACTTGAATTATATCGTCGTATTTTTGTCTTTGAAGGTGTACATGTGGGAAGTGCAGTTGTGCACGTGTGTTTGTGTGTTTACGCGTGGTTTGTGTAGACAGGTTAAGTTAGTGTTTACATAGAAAGACACGGAATAGTAGCGCATTTGAATGAAGAAGCGTGCTTATTTAGTTCAACATATTTCCCCCCTCTTTGTGTATTGTTGAGTGCTTTTACAATACACAAACATAAAGTTACACATATAGTGGCCAGCTAAACAAATGTACACGCACTACACATCGCATGCTCTATTGATCAATTTCTATATATAGTAATATATATAGTAACTATACGTGATCATGTTTGGGCTACTTGATGAGCATAGACACAGACATTTGAAGCAGTCTAACTCACCGCCCGCGGTTCTAACGTTGGGACTGCTCCATCCTTCAGCATTAGGCTATTGGAAAATCCTGTGTCGAGCTGGGCCTTGTGAAACAGTCGGCACCGAAATGCAGCGAACAGATATAAACATTCGCGCAACTCAGTTGCTGATCCGGAAAAGCAAATTACATCCACTGTTGCCTTACCGCGGGGTTTTGGGGGAATCTGTGCAGGACTGTCTTGGTCTGGCAACCAAAAACGCACTTTTTGATGTCATTGTTAATTGTGCACATTACCTGTGCAGCGCAGCCTACGAGCGCTTTGATGGGCATAGCCTGTTGCTTTCGCTCTCTCCCTCGCTCTCTCTCACGCGCTTCCGGTAGAATTGTCCGTAAGGCCCATACAAGGAAATTCCGCCCCCACTAACGTCAATGGGGACGCATGATCGCAAAAAACTTGCCGAAACTTATGACTAACCGGAAGTAGTATTTTTGACAAAGAAATACTCCCATCAAACGTCCACCTTAACTTTTGAAACTTTGTCCATGTTTAGTATGGGATTCCATGTCTTTAACAGTGTAAAAAGATCAGTATGCATGAAACAGCATTTCACCCCCCCTTTAAAACTAAAATACTATATAATGTATTTTAGATTTAATCTCAGCGTGTTGTGTGCAATTTTTGTGTCAGACAAACTTTCTCTCATTAGCTAACGTTATAGGCCAAGGTGCTGTCGTGATTTTTATACGTGCAAATTTACTGAAACATGTCAAACGTGTAACTTATGTAGGCTAAATAATGTACGCTATTTAGGTCGCGTTCCAACTTGAAATTGTCCCGTAGGCCTAACCATGAATACTATGATAAAATGGCGCTCATTTCATCGTCCTCACAAATTCTAAACTTTAGTTTAGTCACACATGCAAGTAAATTCTGCTTCTGAAGTGAAGTGGTGCATTTATGTTAGAAAAATATCCATATTTAAAACTTTATAGACTAAAATACTTGTAATGCCTATTTTGTATACTGTGTTCCTATTTAGGTATAGTTTTTCTTGAAATATAACCTACCTTTAACTGTATTTTAACTCTTATCCATAAAAAAAACATTTTTATTTTAGCTTCATGCATCCTTTTTTATTAACTGTTGAATGTGGAAATTGAAGTTTCATTAAAATTATAAAAAAGCTGAGAAAATAACATTTGATGTCTCTATCTGAATCTGATGTTCTGAATCATATATTTATCTGAAAAACACTATGTATTTTTGTTACAATATTTTATTGTAATGCAATGATTTATTGTCTTATGTTATTGCCATTTGTGATATATTCAGTTTGTTCAGACATATGCATATGTAATATTACACCGTATATTTTAACCTTCAGCGTGGTTTCATGCATTGTGTGCATATGATCTTCTACTTTAATGCATAGAGATCATTGACAGAACTGAAAATATTCCTGTTTAATAACTAATATATAATTTATAGTATAAATAGTCTTTAAATAAAGCAATGACAATAAACTTCACAGATGACACATTCACATTGGGAAACAGCATGTGTTTATTACAGGCCTCTTATTTACACTCCTTCAATCACAATCATATCCACACCACCTTTAACAACATGCCTTGGGTTAAAAATTAAAACAAAGAAATGACATTACACAGGAAACTCACTATAGATATTATTATTATTATATAGACTACAGGTTAGGCTAGCAGTAGCATCTCTTAGAAATATCATACTTATGTTTATCTATGTTGAACACAGATCTGAGATCTTAAAGTAGAAAGGTTATTGATTTTGTTCCATTGAATTTCATCCACAAGGAATGAGTGATCCTCAGAAGCTGCAACTAGTGACAGTTATTAGGATTTGAACAGGAAACTGTTATTCTCTTCAGGCGGAGAAGATGGTCCTGTTGTGGACGGATAGCTTCACTCTGGAGAAAGAGAGAATGAAAGACATTAGTGCTGGGAATGATTTTACTTTACAAGTGATGAACTAATTGATTCATTTTGATAAGATTATTTATGTTTCACTGGTTGTTCACAGTATGTACAGACTGTGAATTGTATGTGTGTCTACTTTTTCATGACTTATTATATTAGCAGACAATGTTGTACTCTGTAATTGAAAAAAAGCTGAAATTAAATAAAATACAAATCATAGATAAAATAAACTTAAACTTAAAACTACACTGTAAAAAAAGGCACATTTTGAACTTTTGCAGCACAATCGACTTGGATGTTTAAGTTATTTCAACTTAAATTATGTTAAACTGACTTTAAAAAATGAGCTACATTTTGTATAACTAATAAAAACAAGTTTAACATTTCTTAACTTATTTTGATGAGTTAAAACAATGTAAAAACATATGTTGTCATAACTTATTGAACATATTTTTTTTTTACAGTGTACCTGAAATAAAGCACATTGAATACAATTAAAATAAATAAAATAAATTAAAGCTAAATAGGGATATTTTTTACAAAATTAATTAAAATGAAATGTGAAAATAAAAGATAAAAATGTCAAAAATCCAAAATAAATGTTTGTGTTTACATATTATTTATAATATGTAAACACAAACGTTTATTTTGGATTTTTTAAATTTTTATCTTAACTGTAAAAAAAATATTTAGAAAAAAAGTTACCTGGTTGCCTTCATTTTGAGTTCATTGAAATTAAAATTTTGAGTTAATACAATGAACATTTTTTGAGATTCGACAACCTTTATTTGAAAGATTATTAAAAGATTTTGTAAGCATATTGGGTAATAATTTCTGTGTTTTATTTCTGATGACGCAGTGAAACATGCCAAATTGTGCTATTTTCATGATTTATCACATTTTTAATGTGGTTCAGATACAAAAATATTTTGAGTTTCTATTTATTAAACAAATTTCCTTCATTGTATCAACTCAAATTTTTAATTTCAATAAACTCAAAATTTTAAGGCAAACAGGTTACTTACTTTTTTAAGTTAAACCAACAAAAACGACCACAAATTTTTTACAGTGTTTGTGTGTGTACTGTATATAATTATTATGTACAGTATATATATTTAAGAAATATTTGCATGTATATATATATATATATATATATATATATATATATATATATATATATATATATATATATATATATATATATATACATGCAAATATTTCTTAAATTTCATGACACAATACAATTTTTTTGTTATTGTTAAAAATATTTTCTTTTTTAAAATAAATCTGAAATAAATTAAAATATAAATAGCTGGAAAACGTTTTAAAAAATTGCCTAATTGGTATGCATATTACCAATAAAAAAGGTGAAATAGACACTATTAAAAATGACAAAAGCACATAACGAAATTATATAACAAACTTTAACTAACAATGTTCATAATAGTGTATTAACAATTCTTAAATTAAAGCATAACATAGAAGAAATTCGAGTGAGCGCAGATTTACTTCTAGGTGTTAGTTTCTCAAAGGATACCATTTTTAGTTTTAGTGCAGACCCCTTCATCAAACGCACCTCATTCACAACTGGGCCGCTGTCCGCGCTGGCGTGTGCCCGCGATCTCGTTGCCGTCTTTGTCCACACACCAGCAGTACCCGGTGCTGTGCCAGCACTGCAGGGGCAGATAGTTGCCCTGCTCGTCACACCGAGGAAAGAAGACTCCGGGTCTCACCAGCCGCTCGGACTGCAGCTTACACTTGCTCTCCACTTCAACAGCTGCACAGACACACAGGTGTGTTAAACGGCGATCCGTACGGCTCACTGCCATCAGCTTGAGCTCTGTGTGTGTGTGTGTGTGTGTGTGTGTGTGTGTGTGTGTGTGTGTGTGTGTGTGTGTGAGCGTCTCACCTGATTCAGGAGAGGTCTTCACCTCCATATCTGGTTCCTCCAGCAGAGACAGACCCTTCATTGGCAGATTCATGGTCTTCGGCATCATTCGAGCACCTTGTGACAGAACATGAAGAATTCATTCATTCATTCAATTCATAATGGACAAGAGATTATATGATGCACTATATGGAGAATGTTGTCACGTGCTTTTGTCATTTTTAAAAATACTTTAATATCATAATAGTTCTACAATTGCAATTCTACTTGTAATTTTAATACATCAACTAAAAAGCTTTTATTATAATATAGTAGCTTTTTTAACTAATATTTAAATTTTTTATACTAGCTTTTTTATACTAGCTTTACATCAATTACCGAAAATGCTCATAATTTATATATAGCATTTTTATTCATATTTTTAATGTATAAATGTGTTTTTAATATTAATGTAAATAATTACAATATACTTTTACTATTTAATTTTATTATGTCTATTTAGCTTTGAGTCAATTACATTTTTATTTGTAATTTTACTACATCAACTTAAACATTGCAGGGTCATCATTTTTAAATATATGTAAGATTTTATTTTATTTTTTTATTTTATTTTATTTTTATTTTGTTTTATTGATTTTGTTATGCGCTTTTCAATTTTAAAACATCTTTAACATATTCATATTTTTATTTAGCTTTAAATTTTATTTGTAATATATACTTTAACATAAACCTATACTATTTTTGGTACATGAATAAAATAAAACTATATATATATATATAGAGAGAGAGAGAGAGAGAGAGAGAGAGAGAGAGAGAGAGAGAGAGAGAGAGAGAGAGTTTGATTTTATTCAATAACCATAAATTCTGCTTATATATTAATTATTTATTTCTCTCTCTCTCTCTCTCTCTCTCTCTCTCTCTCTCTCTCTCTCTCTCTCTCTCTCTCTCTCTCTCTCTCTCTCTCTCTCTCTCTCTCTCTCTCTCTCTTATGTTCTGTATGTTGGTGACTGTACCGTCCAGTTGTCCGCTGCCCTCTCTCTGGTTTGTGTAAACTGGGCGCAGTTTCTAAAGAAAAGAATAAGAAACAGATATTCAGAATTGAATGAACAAAAAAACACGCAGCACTATTGAGCATTATTATGGTTTTCTGTTTGTCCTCACATGAAGTGGGGAGCTCTTTTTCTGGTCGGCGGTCTTGTCGGAGGTCTCGTCTGTGAAATCCTTCAGCAGGGCCATGCTGTTCATGGGGCGCTGCATCGCCTTTGCAGGTCCAGCTGACGGACGGAAGATGACAAATGTTACGGACATGCTCATTTGCCTTTTAAACTAATATTTTAGAAAGATTTGAGCCGTTTATTTGATGAGAACTACGATAATATGCATGGATAATTTGATGGTATGTCTACTTGTATTTCTGTACATTAACAGTAAAGCAGTCCGTGTTTGATGTTCTCTGATACACTGGTTTAATATGGTGGTGGTTAAGGAGAGACCCCTGTCATGAGTGTAAAGCGCTTTGGGTGTACAGTATGAAAGCGCTATATAAATGCCTCATCCATTCAATATCCGGGGTGCAGCCGTGCTCAGTGTCGCACCTGAGATCTTTCGGGTCAGCTCAGCCTTCAGCTTCTCCTGGCTGCTTGACAGAGCATTGAGGTGCTCCTTCTGACCCCAGACGAAGTAAGCGGTCAGGGCCTGACCCGCCAGCAGAAGACAGGCCAGAACCGTCAGTGCGGTCACCTTCAGCGCCTTTCCATTGGGGTTCCTGCAGATGGAGACACAGGACAACACACACACACCATCAGCCGTGGGTCTCTGCTCTTCAGGGGAGTTTCCACACTGAAGGTCACTCGCTGCTGTGGGTGTTTATCGCTAATAACACCTCTGTCCAGCACAAAATATCTATTCCCCTTGAGGTAATATGGAATATTTATATGACTCACTTCCCTGTTTTGAATTGTTAGAGATCCTGGGAATTTCTTTGTGGGTATTTAACTATTCATTTAGTTAAATATCAGAGAGAGAGAGAGAGAGAGAGAGAGCATCCCTGTAGGGACTTTACAGAAAAACAAATCCTGCTTCTATTTTAGGATTACTTCAAATGTAAATGTGATGGTTTAAATTCTTCACTGATTCAGGAAAACTGAGAATAAGCGAGTAATGAATGTCCAAAGCAGGGATATTTTAGTAAGCCAAAAACTAAAATGAAAACCATAAAATAAACTACAATTTTAGTTGCTTGAAATAAATAGTGCTAACTAAAATCAAATCAAATAGAAAACATAAGCAATTTTATTTTACCTATAGTTGCTAAGGCAACATTTATTTTTATTTAGTTCAACATGGAACAATAACTGAAACAAGTTCATAAAAACTATAGACAGACACATACAAATAAAAAAAACGAATATTCATATGAATAATAAGAAGACAGGTGTATATAAAAAGGCAAAAACAAACTACTCCTACAATTTAAATGAACATTTGATATGATACGTTTTTTTATTATTATTATTGTATTATTATATTCAGTTTCATTGTTATTAATTGACAGACTACATCGAATTGTATGTGCAGTTTTTAAACAAATGTATTTGATCGATTTTAAATAAAATAATGAAGACAAAAAAGTGATTAAACAATAAAGCTCCTAAAATATATAGTTAAACATTTAATTTAAAAAAATTTAATTAAAAAATAAAATCTTGAAATGTCCATGTTTTTGTCAACAGCTCATCTTTATGATCGTTATGTATTAATCTAAATCCAAAGGACAAAATCTATCACGAATTATTTAGAATTTGTAATAAAACAATAACAACAACAAAACTTGTTCAATAAATAAACAACCAATCATTAACAGCAGCGCGTGTGACGTCACTGGTAGCGAGGTAGAGTTTGGTTTCCAGTTTTCCGATTTCTCCTCTTTTGGGAATTTTATAATAAGTAAGATATGTACTAAAATTAGTTTATTGCAATAACGATTCATTTGCATTAATAATTCATGTTTTTACACGCACAATACTGGAGTTTTGCATGTAAGAAAAAGTTCCACGAAACATTTAACCTCACAAATAATATTATAGCCTAATTATAATCATGCACTAATACCATGTAATACTATATACTGACACTAACAAATAATTTTATTATGTTCCACAAATAAATGCATGCATGCATAAATAAATGCTTGCAGGCATTATTAAATAATTAAATAGTAATATTTAAAAAATATTGATTTACCGTGCTGGTCCGCGGTTCACGGATGTGTCTGACGGCACGCGCTGAAGTAGTGCCTCGTTTTGTTGCTCCATCCCTGTTGTTTCTTGAGTTGAGAGTGAGTGAGCGTGTGTGTTTATTCCTCTAACTCCGAATGAAAGTCAGTGTCACTTCTAGAAGGTTTTATGCAGCAACGAAACCAGCTTTTCAGGATGTCCGTGGCGGAAAGCCCCCAATTATACAGATGTAAACCTAAACCTGATGCTGATTCGGTTCCCCACATCTCAAATGTCATTGGCTGATGAGAGGAGCGTCATTAGTTGATGGAGAGACTGAAACTTCAACTAATATGCGGCCCACGAGAAAATGCTTGATTAAAACAGTGAACATTTATATATTTTATTTGTATTATATTTTTTATTAGCAAAATGATACAATATTTCAGAAAGGGATTTTACATCAAATGGTTGACATTTTTAACAACTCTTATTATTAAATCAGTTAAATCACTATAAAAGTGATGTTTAGATCATATGGATTTAGGATCATATGTTAAATAGCCATCAAAGAGTGACACTTCTATTTCTATATTCTGTCTTTTACATTATATACAAAATGTATATTAACGTAGGCGTTTTAAATGCATATTGAAGCTTGCATAATGTATATTTTATGTACAATGCATGATGAGTAAATTTATATTAAGTTATTATAAAGTTTTATATACAGTTTTTGCAGTGCTGTAAAATGTTATACTGTGAAATAAAAACATAAACATAGTCAAATGTGAGTGAATTAGCGGAGGTTCTGCCAAGATACAACTGATTTATGCGTCCAGTGCTTCTGATTGGACACCGCAGAACAAAACATAACACAACATTCCTTTTGCAGAAACATATGCCCTAGTGGTTTTTCCTAAAACACAGAAGTGAGAAATAAAGAAACAAGTCCTCAAAACTCCACCATCCTTTTCAAGAGTCAAATGCCAAAGTGAAATCAGACAGTACATGGTCTTTAGATTTACTAAAACTCAGATTTATTTATCAGAAATGTTGTGTTGACGCCATGTGTTGTGTTGTGCCAAACATTGCATTCAACATAAGAACAACTAATCTGTATATTAATAAATGTTGAGATGTTTGAGGATCACTAAAAGCAGACCATTGAATGAAATCATCAATATGCACATAATCTTATACATAATGCACTACATTTTTACATAATATAAAAACACAAAACAGATTTTTGTTTCAAGGAAAGCAAAGGAAGATGATAATATCTGCACTTTCACTTTTATTTTTGATTTATTTGAATATAAGTAAAACTTCACAGTTATTGAGAACTATTTGAACTATTAAATCACTTTTCCACACTGAAAAAATAAAGTATCATTTACTTTAGCAAGTATTTGCATGCATATTTTTAAAGTAAATTTCACATGTGGAATTAAGAAAAATCTACTTAACTAACTCAAGTCAAATCAACATAGAAAATAACTTTAACTTAGACAGTTCAAATTGAGTTGACTTAACTTAAAAAAATGTGAGGAAATCTGTTTCCTTAAAATGATTTAGTAATAAACTGCATGCATAATTGAAGAAATTAAGTTATGTGAACTTGACAATTGCACATATTTTTATTTTATTTTTTATTAATATTTTTCAGTTACATGATATACAAATATTCTTAAGACAACAGGTTTCCTTTTTTTACGTTAAGTGTACTGATCACTTTTACCGATTCAAACAGAGTATTAACTTCAGGTACACTCAAAAAAATTATTCTAGCTGTTTGCTGAGTTTATTTAACCCTTGTATGGTGTTCGGGTCTGTTGGACCCGTTTTCATTTTTTATCGAACGACAAATGATACGATTAATTATTTTTTCAAACTGAGATTCATTGGCCTTGGCTCATTTTCTGTGAGGAATATATATCAGAATATATTTCAATGACCACACACTGTACACCCCCCCCCCCTACACATTTATATTACACACAGGATGTTTGGGTCCACTGGACCCGGGGCTAATAAAAGTGTGGAAATTGTATGGTCCTGTGTAGCTTTACTCTGTCCTCCTCCTGTCAGGGCCTGCTGTTAGTCTGTGTGTGTTCATGTATATGGTTATGAGGACACAAATGTGTATAATGACATGAATATTACTACGTAAATATGGTATATGACGCCATCTGTGTCCTCACACTAAAACATACTAAATGGTGTTTTTTGAAATTTCAAAAAATGTCAAAAGTTTTCTGTGATGGGTAGGTTTATGGGTATGGTTGGTAGGGGAATATATTATACAGTTTGTACATTAGAAAAACCAGTGTGCCTGGAGAGTAACCATACACCACATTTCCAAGTGTGCATGTGTGTGTGTGTGTGGTATAGGTGTGTGTGGGGGGGTTGTGTGTGTGTGTGTGTGTGTGTGTTATGGTTGTGTGGGTGTGTGTATGTGTGCGCATGAGTGTGTGTGTGTGTGAGAGAGAGAGAGATTGTGTGTGAGTGTGAGAAAGTAGTTACACGAGTGAGTTTTGTTTACCCCTGCCATTCCCACAGGAGGTAGCAATTCTTAAATGTGATATAACAAAAGGTAAAGAGAAAATATTAACGATATATGCTGTTTAAATTGCTTGTAATTGGGATGAAGTAAACATCGGTTGAGTATTTTAGCATAACATTTTAGTTTGAGTTGAATTAAAAACCCAAAAATGCAGCGGGTCCACCAGACACACGAACACTGGCTGAGTAACACAAATATGAACACCACACAAGGGTTAAATAAAATAAGCTGAAACAACACAAATCGTTAGTTTTTTACTTAAGTGTCATTTTACTTGATTTTCTTAGGTTAAATGAAATAAAATGTGTTAAATGTTAAGTTAACCTAAACCATTTGTGTTGAGACTACATGAATCATTTATGTTGCGCTGACTGAACTGGGCAGTGTATTTCTATTTCCCAGCATGCTTTGCATAAGGATGTCTCAGGAGAGTAAATGTTAAAATGAAGTGCTGTTTAATGTGTTTTTAGGGAAGGGAAAGACCTGTTAAGGTTTTCATGTTATATTTGACAGTTATATTTGACATTTAAAAGTTGTTATGTTGTGTTAATTTTTTTGAGGTTACTATTATCGTGAAGTGTAGATCTTGTGGTTAAGCTATGCTTTTCTGAAACTATGCTAATGCCAGTGATGAGAGATGCTTTACTTGATTATATACTTGCATGTTACAATTAGCAATTGATCAAGCGTTGTTGACTAATAATTTTTATAGAAATAAAGAAAACGAATTCATGTGACACAGCTCCCATAGAATACATATGGGCATCAGTTCTATCCCTCTCTATCCTACTTTATCTAAATGGATTGACATAAAATAATTTAGTCAAAACTACTAAAAAAAAAATTAAGTTAATACAACAAGAGTACAACAAATTTGTGTAGTTGAGCTGACACTATTAAATTAAGCTGTGCCCAAAGTAAATAAGTTGACCCAACGTAAGTACATTAAATTGGAATAACAGAATTGCATAATGCTGAAATAAAGCAAGTTAATTATGTGGAAATACTTTCCATGATTTTTTTATGTTCATTCAAAGAGTCTTTTTTTTTTGAGTGTATAAAAATACTCAACTTGAGCTGTCTGAGTAATAGTTATTTTCTTTGTTGAATTGACTTAACTTAATTAAGTAGATTTGACTTAATTCCATATGTGAAATTTACTTTATAAATGGGCATACAAAAACTTGCTATAGAGACTTAATTTGAACAACTTTAAAGATGATTTTCTCAATATTTAGATTTGCACGCTCAAGCTTTTCAAATAGTTTAATCTCTTTTGAGTTGTCCTCTCCAAGAAATTGCTTGTTGGTCTAACTTAATAAAATTATGACACCTATTTCCACACAGTTGACCTGATTTGTTTGAACTTAAACTGGGTTAATTGCACTGATGAGTAAAATTCATCCTAAGTGAATAAGATCACACACACTGTAAAAAAAATATTTAGAAAAAAAGTTACGTGGTTGCCTTAAAATGTTGAGTTCATTGAAATTGAAATTTTGAGTTAATACAATGAAATTTTTTTGAGATTTGACAACCTTTATTAAGATATTATTAAAAGATTTTTTAAGCATTTTGGGTAATTGTGTGTGTTATTTCTGATGACGCAGTGAAACATGCCAGATAGTGCTATTTTCATGATTTATCAATTTTTTTATGTGGTTCAGATACAAAAATATTTTGAGTTTCTATTTATTAAACAAATTTCCTTCATTGTATCAACTCAATTTTTTAATTTCAATAAACTCAACATTTTAAGGCAACCAGGTTACTTACTTTTTTAAGTTAAACCAACAAAAAACAACCACTTTTTTTACACTGCAGGTTTCCTTTTATGTATTCTGTGAATGTTTCTTGAACATGATTCACTTCTGATGAGCCACAGTGCTGTTGCTGTTCAGGCTGGTGCCCTTGTGTGTTTTTAAGAAAATGGAAAGACCTGCTAAAGTTTAAGTGTTTAGTGTTTAGTTATTTTGAACATTAATCAGAGTTTGTAGAATATTTGAAAAGCAGGTCATCAACCCAAGCACATGTTCTTACACACGGACACTTCACCACAACGGAAACCCCTAAAAACACCAACATAACAGAACATTAAACATTAAAAGGTCTCCATTTTCTCATAATGTTAAAAATGTATAACATTTTATTTAAACATTTCCTCTCTAAATTCATCCCCTTTGCAAAGCATGAAGTGAAAGTCCAGTTTGTTTAGGTTACTTGATTGAAACATGTTATTTCAAAATAAATACATCAAGTTAAGTCAAACAGTACTGTTGACAATTTAACATGGAGCAATCACGTTTGAACAAGAAACCTGGTAATGGTGTTACATCAAGATGAATTTCTTAAATAAAGATTTGACATAAAGATTTGAAATACCTTTTTGAGTGTATCCTAACAAACCATAATGGATAGCTTATTTATTCCATATTCATTCCCATTTATATCCCAAAAAAGTCATTGAATTAAAAAATATTAAAAAAAAAAATGTCTCCAATTGAAAATTTTCTAGTGACTGATCACATCTAAATTTTTCAGTTGGCCAAATTGAATTTCTGTGAATTAATGCAATTTAATTAACAGAAATTCAATTTGGCCAGCTAAAAAATTTCGCTGATCAGTCATTATAGTCATTACAGTGTGGGAGATACACATTTTTTTTTTTAATTTCCTCTTGGAGGTATAAAAATAGATTAGCTAATGAACTCCATTAGTTTTGTTAATATTGCATTATCATTTGTTCCTGTTATTCACTGATGACGGAACAGTATTAGAAAGTGTTGCCATTATATATTTTCTCATTTCTTTCACATTCACTATTATCAGCATCGACTGCAGTGCTGAAGATACTAAACAGGGTCCTTCGCCTTCCCTAGATCCTCATATATTCACCGCAGACACGGGAATCACCGGCCTGAACTTTCCCTCGTCGCTTCCTATTCTGTTCTTCCTCATCGGTGTCTGATCCTGTTTCCAATGAACTATGACAAACACATCTAAATAACTTCTAAGACTAAATAGAAGTGTTTTAGGCTGCATGAAGAAGGTGAATTTAGAAAAAATTAAACTTGAAGATATTTGTAATGTTGTCAAATCAAATTTGAGTGCATAAGCTAAAAAAAATAAACCTTCCCAAAGATTTTAAATTAATACTTTATTTTCAGACTGACATTTTGACTGACAAGTCTGACATTTTTCTTGCACAACAGTATCGATGTTTACACCAACCAACAAACATTTAACATTGACACACACTTAGTGTAGAGGTGTTAGTGAGGCCAGTAGGGGGTGCTCACCCTGTGGTCTGTGTGGGTCCTAA
The DNA here is from genome assembly GCF_024679245.1 of Pseudorasbora parva. NCBI lineage: Eukaryota > Metazoa > Chordata > Actinopteri > Cypriniformes > Gobionidae > Pseudorasbora > Pseudorasbora parva. The sequence goes on along the minus strand of NC_090182.1, from coordinate 9,318,091 downwards.
CACCCCAGTATAGTGATGGGGACACTATACTGACAAAGAGCACCGTCTTTCGGATGAGACGTTAATCCGAGGTCCTGACTCTCTGTGGTCATTAAAAATCCCAGGATGTCTTTCGGAAAAAGAGTAGGGGTGTAACCCCGGCATCCTGGCCAAATTTACCCATTGGCCTCTGTCCATCATGGCCTCTTAATAATCCCCATATCCTGATTGGCTTCATCACTCGGTCTCCTCTCCACCAATCAGCTGGTGTGTGGTGAGCGTTCTGGCGCAATATGGCTGCCGTCGCATCATCCAGGTGGATGCTGCACATTGGTGGTGGTTGAGGAGATTCCCCCCTTCTATGTAAAGCGCTTTGAGTGCCTTGAAAAGCGCTATATAAATCGAACGCATTATTATTATTATTACTTAATCCACCTTCACAATACTGTGGATTTCTTCTTAAGTGATTTATTTAACTCTAAGATAGCCTGATACACAAAGGAGTGTTTCAACATCACTTTGTTGAATGTTCTTTAAAGACACCATGAAATCAAAACTTACCATTCTTATTGCGGTATTTATTATAAATGATTTATCTGTGCACATCATTATTATTATTTTTATTTTATTAATGTGCCTTATAATCTTTAATCAAAATCACTTTTCCTCCTTTTTGCAGCTCTTCTGTTCTCTGATGATGCGTTTACTGGCGCGTGGGCGGGGCAACCTACATGAGCTCAACCAATTAAAACCACAACTATCAAAACAATTCTCCATGGACAGACTCAAGTCCCACCCTACATTTATTTTTGATCCTATTGAAAAAGCCGTCTCCCTAGGAATTAATGGCAGGTTTTCAATGTGACAACTTATCCCACTTATTGTGACTTATTATATTTTTTAATGGACAGTAACAGTAAATAAGTTCCCCAAGTCTTATCTACTTGTCAAATTGACCCCTGATAAATAAAGGTGTAGTATGAATGACAACTAGTGGTGGAAATGAATGGAAACGAATTCAACATGTTGTTTGCCCCGCCCTCTCTTCATCAGACTTCATGCTCACGCAGGTTGCCAGTTTGAAGAACAAGTCAATGAAAGCCGAAGACCCACACACTTTAAGTTGATTTATTGATTCATGATGAGTTGACATCGCATTTTAATATGTTCCTGTTCATAGAGCTTTTTAGATGGATGCCAATGCTTTTTAGGTTGGGTAGAGTCTGTGATCTCTGACTCAGTTTGTTTGCTGGCTTCCATGGCAGCAATACGCTGTGTTTTCTACCAATTGGCAATTGTTGAAATACTGTTGAGTAAATTGGCAACGTGCGGTATCACACAGACCGAAACAAAAACAGACATGACACGGAACACACATTTCAAAGTATGTTATATCTGGCCAAATTAGAATATCTGGCCGTAGCATTGTTTTTCAGAGAAACGAGTAACTAAACATGTTTCCTAAATATCTAAACATAGGCTGTTTTAGGGTTTAGTACAGTCAAAACTTACATACAGCACCTTTAACTGTAAAAAAAACAAACAAAAAAAAACAAAACTACTCCTTTAGAGCCGAATTAAGTTTATATTAATGTAGATACATAAATCATATTCAATTAATCCATTAGTCAGCTACATTTCATATTCAACTTTTTGTTATGGTCTGGGAGTAGTCTGCATTGGTAACATTAAGGCAGGAAACTTGGCGAATAGGGTACATTTTTTTAACTATTTGATATCATTATACCCCAGTTTATTAATCAGTAACTATTATAGGCTATTAAAGGTTTTTACTGGAGAGATTTTGATTTTCCTTTTTTTCCCTCATAAATCAACCAGAAAAAAAGAAGAAGAAAAAGAAGAAGAAAAAATCAAGGACAGTAAACTTAGGCTATATGAACAATATACAGTGAGCAAACCCCTCTGTAAAACCTTTCAGAATACAGATAACTTGGAGATTTATGAATCAGTGCAGGAGAAAAAAACCCTCACCCTGTTTTTGCCTTTGTCTTATATTAAATGATTGTATAAAGGTCTATAGATCACGTCATTTTCAAAACGCAGAACTTTTCAAATTGTTTTATGGATTTTTTGTATGTTGAATGTTTTTTGAAATAGCTAGGCTGATTGAATTAACATCTCTACAGGATTGTATTATCCCTGTCTGACCGTTAGTCGTCGCTCTATAACCCGTTAATAACTGTGTGTGTGTGTGTGTGTGTGTGTGTGTGTGTGTGTGTGTGTGTGTGTGTGTGTGTGTGTGTGTGTGTGTGTGTGTGTGTGTGTGTGTGTTTTCTATGGACTTCAATCTGAATGCACACTGATCATGGGGACTTCACTGTGGGGACCTAAATTGAGATCCTCATGAGGAAACAAGTGTATAAATCATACAGAATGAAAATGTAAAAATACAGAAAGTAGGCTAGTGTGTGATGGTGTGTGGTTTAGGGGTAGTGTAAGGGGAGATAAATAAAATACACTTTGTAGGCTACAGTAGCTACAAAAACTATTACGTCTGAAGAGAGATAGTAAACAAGACCTCTCTCTCTCTCTCTCTCTCTCTCTCTCTCTCTCTCTCTCTCTCTCTCTCTCTCTCTCTCTCTCTCTCTCTCTCTCTCTCTCTCTCTCTCTCTCTCTCTCTCTCTCTCTCTCTGTTTGTGTGTGTATGTGTCGCCCTCTATCGTCGAATGCACATGTGTTTCACTCAGCTGGCGTCTCACTGCGTGCTCACACACCGCACGAGACGCCGGAGGAGAACCGGACAGCCGAATTTACTGGAATACCGTCAGAACGGCCTCAACGGAAAAGCGTTTCTCCGGGTGGACGGCGAAGAAGAAGTGACGCAGGACACGCGCTCGCGTCCGGGCGCGTTGCGTTCAGCCCCGGTTCTGGTGTTTGTGAATCAGGTGAGTGAGTATCTGCTGCATGTTCTGACTCTAATCATGTAAAGACAGAGTTCATATCGTGTTCTGTGCGTTTGACACTGACTATACTACCATGGGTACAGATGCCCAAAAGCCACAGCACCTGTTGGTACACGAATCAGTGTTCATAATGTTTACAGACATATTTAGTGTGTTGTTCTGTAGTTAGATGATTTTTAGAGGATCTATGAAGTCAGTTCCCCTCAGATTTTTGTGTAGCCTAATAATAGTGTGGTAAATGGATGCTTTAGCCTACTATATTGCACATCTTTTGCATTCACGTGGCTAGTTCAAGCAGTTCTGATTGAATAACTCAGCACATGATGAGTAAATTGTTTAATTGGGGTTAATTGCACTGTGTGAAATCTGATTTACAGTAGATTCACTGCACGAGCCCTGCCACATGACAGTCCTGTTGAGCTTTTTCAAGAAAAAAATGACATTGGGAAAAACAATAAAACAGATTTAATCATTATAAGGTAGCCATAGCTACACGGCTCAGAGTTATAAAGATAATGCATGGTTTTATTGTATTAAATCTTTACAGTCTGTAAACACTCAAAACGCAAACATGACAGTTTCATTTCAGCTGTATGGCAAACATTGCATTGTGTACAGGTGTCGAGGGACGAGTTAAAAAAAAGTATAGTGAAACATGAGAAAATTAGTGTAATGTGAGGACGGGGAAAGAGCTGCTCACTGTTTGAAACACACTTGAATCAGCTAAATCATGTTCTGGTTTAAATCTACTCATATCAGCAGGTTTTGTGTGAGGGTGCTTTAGCAAATACAATCTCTGTATGAAAACCATTGAGCCTGTGAGGTGTGTGTGTGTGTGTGTGTGTGTGTGAGTGTGTGAGTGTTTGCACATGACCCATGAACTCCATCCACTTCACAGCTGTTGTGTAGCGTAAAGTTTATTTTTAGCTGAACTGCCGTCTGCTGTGTCTTTTCCTGCTTTTTTTTTTTTTTTTTTGGTTCTTTAGAGCTGTTGTGAGGGGTTTAGTTGATTTGTTTCTTTAGCGTAAACAAGTCTTGATTGATTAGTGTATTGATTCTGTTTCCAGTAGCATCAGTCAGAAACATTCATTCTAAGTCAGATAGGGCTGCATGATTAATTGAAATAAGACATATATTGTGAAAATCAAGAAGTTAAGGCTGTAATTTTACAGTAAATATAAAAATGTACTATGTAAAAAAGAAATCCCCCCCCCCCCAAAAAAGTGCACAAAAACCCATTTAAACTGACTGCAGCATTAAAATTGGGCATCATTTTAACTCAACACAATTTTTGAGGAGGTTGGTCATTTAATGAATGACTTTGTACGTTTAAATCAGCGTTGTTTTGTCTCCTCTTTACCCTAAGATGGCCCATAAAACAACCGTGCATGTGTTTGTTTCTGAAACTCATTCTGTCTGTGACTTCATCATGTCTCTGAGATGAGATTCAGTGAGTCAGGTTTATGATCGTCCTGCAGAGCGTGAGCTTCTTTAACCCTTTGAGTCCTTGCTGCAGTGCATAATGACTTGCCATCTGTGTAGAAATACAAACACTGGCATTTGTCTGGACACTACAAACCGTTTATTTATTTTGTCCTGAGGAGAGGCAGGTTGGCAGCTGTCGTTTGGCAGAGAGTGATGGATCGTGGGTAATTTGACTCTGAAATCTTCATCTGTTCAGTGGGGTCTCATTTTGGATGATGTCATCACTCAAACTGTTTGCCCTTAAGGTGAGCAGAAGGACCCCCCCCCCCCCCCACAAACACACACACATTGTGATTTAATACAGTTTTTTGTTGATGCTAATTGTATTATCAGCAAAACAATCTGAGTGAAAGATTAATTAGAGCATTTTGAACATCTGACCATCTGTACAAAGAGTCACATGATTAGTGCGGAAGTGGCACACATTTAACTACATTTGATTAGTCATATACTAATATTGTACTGAAATTATTCAAATTCCTTTACTGATGGCGGTTTGACCATATATTTGCATATTTTTGGCAGTAAAGTAAACACTATGTAGTGTGCAGTGTCATTCTGCTCTGCATAAAATGATGTTCCTTCTCAGTATTTTTGTCTTGTTTTCCAGTACAAATGTCCAAACATTCTTTTATCAAGACACATAAGACACAAGCAACATAACTATTTTTTGCTTTAAAAAATAGTTGCCAATGGGGTCAGAAAAATACACTAAAATCCGATTCATTGACAAATATTTATTTCTATTGTTAAGCATAAACTAATTTAATTTTTAACAATTTTTCAAGACAAAAGTACTGAGGTCAGGTCCGTGTAATGTGTCTTTGTGTCGGAGCAGCACTGAACAGAACAGACATTAATCAATCTGTCGGGCAGGTGGAGAGAGAGGAAGTGAAGGAGAGAGAATCGTGGGAGATGTGTGTTGGAGGACAGCAGCTTCTGCAGAGCTCATTTATCATGCAGTGCCTTGTGGGATATGTGAGGTTACCGTGTGTTGTACGTCTCACATCAGAGAGCAGGAAGTTACACGCTCGCTTACACACGGACGGCTGATATCTCTCTTTCTCACTCTTTCTGTCTGACTGACACATTTCCCTCTGATATATTCCTGTCAGTGTCACTGTGAGGCTGTTTCTGCCCAAGTCAGTATTGATGTTATTGTTTTGAAAATCATTTTGAACAGCTTTGTTAAAGGCATTTAAGTGCAGCACAAAATGGCTTGGAAAAACCCAGTTCTCCTACCTGTGTTGACACATTTCTTCTTCAGACTAGAAGTTGGGGTGGGAGTCTTGAACTTTTTGTTTGGGCGGGCTTAAGGATTTAAGCGAGTTTGACAAGGGCCCAATTGTGATGGCTAGACGACTGGGTCAGAGCATCTCCAAAACTGCAGCTCTTGTGGGATGTTCCCGGTCTGCAGTGGTCAGTCTCTATCAAAAGTGCTCCAAGGAAGGAATAGTGGAGAACCGGTGACAGGGTCATGGCGGCCAAGGCTCATTAATGCACGTGGGGAGCGAAGGCTTGCCTGTGTGGTCTGATCAAAACAGACGGCCTACCGTAGCTCAAATTGCTCAAGAAGTTAAAGCACCAACAGTGAGCATCAGACCTGGACCACGGAGCAATGGAAGAAGGTGGCCTGGTCTGATGAATCGCGTTTTCTTTTACATCATCACGTGGATGGCCGGGTGTGTGTGCGTCGCTTACCTGGGGAACACATGGCACCAGAATGCACTATGGGAAGAAGGCAAGCCGGCGAAGACAGTGTGATGCTTTGGGCAATGTTCTGCTGGGAAACCTTGGTTTCTGCCATCCATGTGGATGCTACTTTGACATGTACCTACCTAAGCATTGTTACAGACCATGTCATGGAAACGGTATTCCCTGGTGGATGTGGCCAAAAATGGTTCAGGAATAGTTTGAGGAGCATAAAAGTTTGAGTTGTTGACTTGGCCTCCAAATTCCCCAGATCTCAATCCAATCGAGCATCTGTGGGATGTGCTGAACAAACAAGTCTAATCCATGGAGGCACCACCTATAATATGTATAACATATTATGATATGGAACTATTGTAATTTTAATGAAAAATAGGTAAAATTAAAATATTAATATTTTTCATTTTTAAATGTTAAGCCATCAAGCTTTTGTTAAAAGTTTAAAGCCCTTTAGGCTACTTTTTCCGCTAATAAGCACTTCTCATGTACAAGTTTAGGAAGTTGGTTGGCGGCGCGTTACTTTTCCAAATGCTAGTTAAAGCGACCCAAACTTAGATGATTTCATATGCGGCAGCATATACTGTGATTCGATAAATAGTGCAGCCCTATCATTTTTTTTTTATACCTTTTTCTGGAAGATAAAGACTGTGAAATATATATATTTTTGCATTAATGTGATTTAAAAAAAGCTTATGTATCCATCTCTTGGAAAACAACAGCCAACTTAAGAGACCCATTAAGACAATTTAACTGAGGATTTCTAAGGTTTGCTGCAACAGAACCCAAGCCCTGCCCCTTATGATTACTCGCATATCATTACCATCACTTACTGTAACGGTACATCACTGATGTTGTGTTCAGTCAGCAACACTACGGTCTGGAGTATGCAAAGTAATTTCAGACCCAACAGGTCAGCGGTCACAACTCTTGAAATTTAGTAGTCAGCAAAAGACAAAAATTGGTGCAAGGGTGGGACAACCTGCCACTCACAGATTGACCCATAGCAAACCACAACAATCCAATCAGTTCCGCATGGACAACATAAAAAAAAAAATATTGTTTGGGAAGCTGTTCCACTCGGATATACACCAAAATAAGGAAGAAAAGATTGCAACTTCCAAATGATGTCGACTTTAAATGTTTAAATGCTTCTAAAGGGAATATGTAGTGCACTTTTACACAAGAATGTGTCCTGCTCTCAGAGGTGTCAGACGACACTGTCATTTTCAGGATCATGTTACATCATCTGACCCGTTATGAGCTCTCGGCCAATCCAGATGAAGGTTTGGAATCATATTTAGGTGAGAGGTCACAGGGCACGAGAATCATCTGCCATCCGACTCAAATCACCAGCCAGCGTGTGTGTGCCGATCTCATTACCCACATGCCCCTGAAACACAAATCTCTGCTGTAATTAAAGAGCAGTACTCACTCAGGTCAGTCATTTCTCCTCAGCGTATCGTCTTGTGTGCTCGGAGTGAGTTTCACGACCTCGGGTGAGGTTCCTCAAATGTCAGCATGTAGTTCCTTTAATGAACAGTGTTATTTTAGTTTTTATTTATATTATTTGTATTTATTGTAATATGCAGTTTTCATTTTAATTAGATTTAAGTGTTATTATAATTTTATTTAATTAGTTCCTGTTTTTTATTGTCTATGTACCTGTAGTTTTTATTCAATATTTCAGCTTATTTGAGTACCTCAAGTTAAACTAAATAAAGTGAATGCTGGCAGATAGATAATTAATATATATATAATTTCAGGTGACAAATGGATTTATGATTTTAGTTTTAGTTAACTGTAATCACTGGTAGTGAAGCTCTTAGATTACGTCATACCATAAATATTATTTTTATTTTCTAAATGAAAAAATAAGCAAAAAAATAGAAAAGTCCTTGGAAAATGAAATGAGTTTAAGTTGAAATACTTATTATTAAAACAAACTGAAAGAAATGAATGCTCTACAAAATATACTTTTTAAAACATCAAAAATAAAATTAACAAGCAATAAAATTACTAAAACTTGATATCAAAATAAATAATAATATAAACAAAAGCTAATTTCAAAAATAATTCTATATATAAATAATACTAAAATAACTGGCAATTAATATACAGTAACAAAATGAGATGTTAGAGAGATCTATTTTTATGTACGTTTTTTCTTCATTTGAGTGTGTGTGTGTGTGTGTGTGTGTGTGTGTGTGTGTGTGTGTGTGTGTGTGTGTGAGTGTTTTTCTATCCTGTTGGGGACTTCAACCTTAATGCACAGTTGCACACTGACTATGAGGACTCGTGTCACTGTGGGGACATACCCTAAATAGGGACACTGTGAGGACGTGTGTGTGAGAGTCTTATCTGCGCCCTGAGGTCTCATACTCTGTGTGTGATAAACCAGCATTCAGTTTCTCTCAGCTTATAGGCCAAACACTCAGCATGTATTTTTTGTAAGCCTGAAGCACACTGTTGTTGACTCAGCAGAGAAAAGCTTGACGTGACCTGCTGATTCTATCTCTGGAATAAAAGACTAGATGTTTCATTACTTCTGATTGGCTTTATATCAAAACCAAGTGAGGTGCCTACTGCCTAGGCAGTATTTGAAGAAATCAGGTGCTCCTTGAAAACCAATGGGGGCCAATTTGACCCCCCTCCCCTAACACTTAAGTTGTTACACAGTTTTTAACACAACATGGGTTAAATAATGAATGATCAATAAACACTTTCTTGCTCTTGCAAGCATATTTTTTTGACCATATGCAGCTTATAAATTGGTTCCATTTGTTTTGCTGCTGTGCCTGTTGTGGGACTGTAAGTGTGTTTAGGAAAGATTTGCTCCGTAATGGTTTGAAATTAAAGAGTCGTTCACTTCTAGGTCATTTTCCATCTCAGTGATTCAGTTTTCAACTTTAAATTGTGCCTACAAAGCTGTTCTTCAGTACAAACGCAGAGCTCTTCAGCTCTTAACGAGGGTAAAATCAATCCCGTACAGTCAACACGTGTAATAAAGCTGCGGCGTCCGTCTCAGCGGGGCTCATTATCTCATATTAAGCAGGACGTCTGTTGTGGTCATTACTGCGCCTCTGTGTTTAATGGGTCTCATACAGCAGTTCATTATGAGGTTTCACTCACTGAAAGGGTTTGACCACAGATGCTTGACCGAATGTTTTATTGCACAGATATGTGTATGCATGTACACTGCTGTTCAAAAATTTGGGCACGGTAACATTTTTGGGAACACTTTAATTTAGGGTTCAATTCTCATTATTAACTAGTGGCGTTAGCATGCATAGTACTGGGATATTGGCGTATAAAACACATATAAATGTAACAACTACCATACTAGCTATTAATAAGCAGTAATTATGAGTTTGTTTTGGCAAAAGTCATAGATAATAGTGGTAATTGGACCCTAAACTAAAGTGTGTCTACATTTTTTAACTGGTTTTACAAGAAGTGTCTTCTGCCTGCCAAGTCTGCATTTATTTGGTCAAAAATGCAGTAATATTGTGAAATATTTAAATTAATTTATTTCTATGTATTTTAAAATATAATTTATTCCTGTGATGCTGATTTGCAGCTCAAGGAATGCATTATATTATCAATATTTAATTATTATATTAAGGATTCTTTGATGAATAGAAAGTTTACTGTACTAAGTTATTGACGTGAACTCGACGCATGCGCGAGAATATGACGCAGCTCCACCGTTCGAATACATGACCCGGAAGATGAAGAGCGCCGCTATCATGTGAGTTCACGTCCGAGACCTACACGGAAGACAATAACTTGGCAGATAAAGCCGTTATTTAGATTTATTTACAAAAACTATTCTCGTCCCTTGGTAAAATTATTGTACAGCCACTGTAGTGAGATGGACTTTGTAACGAAGTCTTTAGTGCCTTGTATGGGTCTTCTGAGTGGGTCAGTGGAAATGTACTGAATGCCAAAACATAATATGAAGAACGAAGGTCCAACGACGTGAGGGTGAATAATTAATGAAATAATTTATTTTTGGGTGAACTAACCCTTTAATGGTAATATTTTTAGTGACCGAGGCTATCTGTAGATTTTGCTGCTGATGTAAATGAGTATTCATCAGTGACAAACTTTTGTCATCAGGTGATTTCAAATAGCTAAATTTTGCCAGATAAATTAGCCTCATCCAAAAATATGTAGTTCTCCGGTGGACAGCCTTCTGTTACACTTTTTTCGTAAGTTGAATACCTCTCGCAGTTCAAAACGCTTACACAGAAGGCAGTCCGCCGATAACCCCCTGTAGCCATGTTACTTTTTTGGGCTTCAAATTTTGGTCTGCCATTATAATGCTTGGAAGATCCATGACATTTTTGAATATAACTGATTGTATTTGTCTGAAAGAAGAATGTCATATACACCTAGGATGTCTTGTGGGTAAATAAATCATTGGGTTATTTATTTTTGGATGAACTATCTCTTTAAATGACTACTGATTTTAGGATATGTCTTTTTCATGTCATGTAACAAAGTTGTTTTCTGATTGGTAGGTTTAGGGTTGGGGGATAGTTTGTACAGTAAAAAATCATTGTCTTTGGAAAGTCCTCATAAAACATGGAAACCCCACGTAGGAGTGTGTGTTTGTCACATGTGTCCTAACAGCTGCTTAATGATTTATGGGGTGGTCTGTGCTTGATGTCAGTCTGCTGTGGGATCAAACTTCATGTAGAGTCTGTGGTCTCGGCTCCTGGACTCATTAGTATATTTCCTTTCGCTAATCACTGAATAATAACTGTCCTTCATGACGGAGCAGGTCACATATACTCACTACAGTCGGTGGAAAATCTGACCCGCTGCAACATCAAACAAGACCACGCTCACTCCTGAGATCCAAATCTCTATAGGATGTTTCATGAGAATTTATCTTTCTGTGCATGTTTGATTTTCTTCCAGATTTAAAAGTGGCATATTCTGAGGCACGTGTGGTGTTTGCCAGCGCAGAACTCGCTGAGGTGCGAATCATTACCATCAAGAAGATGCTTCAAAGTTCTTGCTAGTGTAATAATTCATCAGTGTGTGATTACTAGGGCACTGACAGGGGGTTACTTGGGAGGCCTGAATGAAATTCTATATTCCCTTTTAAATAGAGGTGTGCAGGGATGATGTCAAAACCCGGAAGACGTTCTGAGCGCTGTTTTAGCGACATATACCGGTATCATCAAAATTCATATCATAATAAAAATAAATACCGATGTTCGGTATGAACCGGTATACTGCCCAGCACTACTTGCAGGTTTCTTGGAGACAAATTAAGTACAATTTACCTTGTTCTTCTAATTCAAAAAGTTTTCTCCCCCTGGCTCTTAATGTATGACGTTTCCTTCTGAAGAGAGACTGTATATAAACTCCTTTTTATAAACATCAAATACAACTTGAGTCTGAACACAGCAGATGACGGGACCATTTAGACCAAACAAACAATACTAAAAGTGCATGAAACAAGTATTGTACTTGAGTTACAGTTATCCTCACACACTTGCACACATGTATACAGCCACACGCTCTAACTTTTAAAATAGTGGGTGCATTTTTTATTACTCTTTATTTTACGCTAGTGCGAGAAGCGCATATGTGACTGATGTCAGAGAAACGTCAGTGGGATATGATAAATTATGGTCTGTCACTGCATCCATGCAGAATCGTCCATGACCGCATCATGATGCAACATTTCATTTCAACAGCCTTTAATAAACTGCACACACTCACACCCATAAATGTATAGTCTTATTTTGTGACTTATTAGAAACAACATATGTTTTCTATTATAAACATAACCCCTTTAAAATTTGCGTTTTCAGAATGTGTAATCTACAAACAAAATTCTGTATCTTGAAATAAGTGTCAATACCCAGCCCTAATATACATTATGATGAAGACACTTTTGTCATTTCACATGTTCCTAATCAGGTTCACATGATTGATACACAATAAAAGCACTCTTGATCTTGAGCTACATGACCGTAGCAAGAACTGAATATATGAGTAAAAAAAATCAAACTCTAGCATCATGGCCGACGCCGTCTAGGGTTGGGCGACGTCCCCTAAATTGCCAGTTGACGATGTTTACAGTAAAACATTGCGATGGACAATGATATCATCGTTTGTTTTTATTTTTATAAAAAGATATAATTTACTATACTCTATATTTTATCTCTTTACATAAATACTATTTTCTACTTAAAAACTAATTTCATTATTTTAGTAACCCAAATAAGGACCCGCATTAGGTTGCTCTTGATGGGGGAAAAAAGTAGCTTCCTTCCACTTAAAGGGGTACTTCAGCGCTGGGAAGATGAACCTGTATTTAAACTGAGTCATCAATGAAGTAGAAATGTCAAATTATTTTTGAATTTGGTGCCTTCTAAACTGAGAAAAGACAGAAAATGTATTTTTGTCTCATGGGGATGAAAGACTACAATTCCCAGAATTCGCTGCCCTGTGAGGCAATCCCAAAACCTCCAACTGGTTTACTGTGACTGAGTTGGAGAAGACACTAAAATTAAAAACTGAACGTGTCTGTTCAATATAATTAGTGAGTCACCTGAGTATCACAGCACTGACTGCAGGAGTGAGATAAATGAGCTCTCATGATGAGCTGAGGTAATCGCGAATACACTCGCGGCATACGTTCACAACGCGAGTTCAGTCTGGCGCGTTTCAGTTCATGCCTTTGCAAGCTTAACTTTCATAGAAATTAATTTGAGAAGTTAAAAGACTTACATTGCTCACCATAGCTCCGTTTAAACGAGTGCCTGTAGCTGCGCTGAGCTCTCCCTGCCAGCTGAGTGTTATCTCCCATCCCCCATGCGCAGATTCAAAACATGCGGAAATGGCTCCCTCTGCTGGCTGTAGTCTTTAGCCTTTGGGCAAACCAGGGTTTCCGTTGTCCGGTAATTACCGGACATTGGCCGGGAAAAAAATTAAATGTCCGACAAAATGAAATCTTTTCGGTCAAATTGTCAGATTAAAACTGCCTCTTATCGATACCGTAAGCCTGCGACGTCCTCGCTGTCATGACAGCGCTCCGTGGCAATGGAGGATTGCAATTCTCCACAGCCTGCGAAGTCCTCAAATGTGATTTCCGCGAAATGTATCCAGAGTGGACCAAGCTCGCCAAGATAGCCTGTGTAATCCCTGTCTCGAGTGTTCCTGCAGAGAGGGGGTTCTCGCTGCAGAATCGGATAAAGACGAAGCAGCGAAGTCGCCTTGCGGAGAACAAGGTTATGCGGCTTAAGCGGATTGCAAGTTGTGGAGAGACACTGAACTTTTGATTTTAAGTCGGCAGCTGCACAATTCAGCACTGCAAAAAAGTAGCCAAAATGGCCCGAAACAATGTTATAGGCCTAGTCATTTGTTTGTTCAAGTTCATTTGACAGGGAGTCATTTCACACGGTGGCCAATTTAAATGTTACCAACTAAATGAGACATACTGAGTTTATTATTAAATGTATTACTTGCGTTTAATTATTGCATCTAAACACAAAAGTGTTGTGCAAAGATTTTTCACGTGAATAAAGGCAAATAGATTTGCACACTTTGCTTATAATGCCTGGTCTTGTCTGTTAAACTTGTCAGAAGTTCTCGTTTCTAATCTGCCCTCGTAGCCTATTTTTTCTCTCATCAAAACCGAATACCATCAGTGGTTGTACATCAAGAGCAGGGACAGTTTTTGTGCATTTTATTTCGTGATCTGGCCGGAACAAATAGAAAGTCTCTGCAACGGCGTTAAGCGTTAGATTAAAGCGCTCGTCTGTGTGGAGACTGCATGAGCCGCGAGAGAAATCTGCACCACTGATAACAGCGGCAACGAGCGCCAGATTGCCTCTTATTTAACAAACGAATGAAATGATACTCTTCTAGTTAACCAGAGATGTTTTGTTTGTATTAGTTAGGTTCATCCATGAAGCAAGATGTTTTAAAAAAGTGGTGGGGACATGTCCCACCCGCAAATTACGCCTATGAGTTAAAAAAATTGGTTGATTGACGCCAATCGGACGTTCATGTTTTTTTTTCCATCTACTTGAAAGTTAGGCTAATAAACATGTTGCATATACGGCCTGATTATGTCTTTTTTTTTTTAAGTTACATAAACTGCTTTCAGGAGTTTTTGACCGGCATATCATCAAACTGTCCGGAAAACGAAACCTCTGCCGGTCACTTTGACCGGCACCATTTTTTTCTTGCGGAAACTCTGGGGCAAACATTCCTCCTATGATACAAATATCTAGCCTAGAAATCTAGACGCACCCTAGCGGCAGCAAATTTAATTTGCCCGCAAGTGTGGTCTAGCAACTCTCAATTCCTATCTGAGCTGTATTCCTCAGAATCTGGACGGCCCAATCACATCGTGTAGGTAGGCTATAGAGTCGGCGGGCGGGGCCATAATGACGACGGCCGAGTTGCGTTTGCGTGCTTCTAGTAACACAGTCTTTAGTAAACACAGAAACTGGCAAACGGCGGCGGTCTTTTGAATCAGCTCTGCCCGCGCCTCCGGAAGACTTGGAGTTAAGCTTTCCTCTGAGAAAAGAACAAAGAGCGGCACTGAAGTCATTCTTAAAAAGGGAAGATGTGTTCAGAGTTTAGCCGACCGGATACGGCGAATGTTTAATCAGTCAGCGAGCTCCCCTTCACCGTCGTTGCTCCGGTTGGTGTAGCGCTATCCTATCGCGTGCAGAGGGAGTTTGAAAGACAACCGTTTATCCCGCCCGTCGGACTGAGCCCTGTCTATGGTGAGTTTCCAGACCAAACATCTTGATGTGGGTCTGGCTTGTCAGGCTAACAAATATCATCAATTTGCATCATAGGAGGATTTTTTCCAGAAAAAAAAATGCATAAATCTCTTGTCTCTGGGATACTTTTAATTTTAATTTATCTCTTTACATAAATACTGTTTTCTACTTAAAGCTATATTTTCATTTGTAACCCAGTGTTTTGTATGTGAATATTACCACAGGAGTAAAGCACAAAGCTTTGTTTACACAGGAAATAAATTCGCAGATGTAACATTGCAGCACTGGATGAGAGAGGGAGGCTGAGCCCAATTGAAGATTTGCCAGCTTTTTAATTCTGTTTTGCGATCCGATTTTCCAAGTCCCGTGAAATTTAACAATAGGCCTAATGTTAGTCCATTTTAGCCCACTGGACATCTAGTTTCTTTTCCTAAATCTTGAGGTGGCACTCCGTGATGTCGGTCAGCCAACACGATGGAAGATATCACAACCCTAATGCCGTCACACCTTCTCAAGGCAACTGAAGTGATTATTGAATTTTATTCTCCGTTTTGATTGCAGTGGAAGTCTTGATTGTCCTGCTGCTAAATGCGGGGCTGAATGAACCGGCTCGCTCCCGTATGTCATTGTGTTCAGAGCAAACCCACAAACCCCTGAGCTGCCAAACGTGATAAATGAGCAGCCGCTCTGCCCTTCAGGTCTCTCAGTGGCTGTCTCGAGGGGAATCTGAGCTGTTTGTTCCTGTAGCATATCCAATAAAATAAACGTGTGTGTGTGTGTGTGTGTTGGCAAAATAGGGGGTTTCATGTGGGTCGACGGTGTTGCATTAAGCGTGTTGTGTTCATGCGAGGTGTGTCGTACATGGCCTGAGGTGTTACTGTTAATTTTCTCATCATGGATCTGTCATTCATGATTGTGTTCCCACTGATGTCTTATGACCTCGTCCTCTCAAGCTGCTCTCTGGGGGTCTGCTTCAATCATTTACCCACTTCTGACTTCATAATAAAAGTCTTGTATGTCAGGAATCCGTCACAATCAGAATGTTGTTCACAGAATGAGGTCATGGGGCAGAATATTGGTTAGATAGTAATGTTCAGAAGAACAGGTTTATCCATTTTATATGTTATGGGAAGAGAGAGAAGAATTGAGATGTTGTAACAAGTATTGAAATAAAAAATAATAAAAACATTAATGACATGTCATTAACATAATGTGTGGTGCTGTGGGCAGATGTCCAGGATCCAGTCTTGGAATCTTTTGAGAGAATTTTAGAACTCTCAAGAGATCTAGAATTTAAGCTTGGAATGTACTCTGCAAGAACAAAGAAATTCGTTTTTCTCGAGGTGGGAAGAACAAGAACAAAGTTCGTTCTGGAAGTACATTCAATACTTCACGAGAAAACCAGGTGCCGATCATCTGCGTTTCTCCGCATTAACCTCGCCCACTTTAAATGTCTCACCAATCACACAATAGTATCATGGACATCCGCAAGAAAAAAGTTCTGCTCAGGCGATGTGTCGAGAACACGCTACGAGAACTCCCAAACCTGGGCTGCGAGACCAAAATGACGTCATTTTGGTCTCGCAGCTCTAGGAGCAGAACTTTTTTTCTCTGTTCTTGTGAAGCCTTTAGAGTTTGAGTTCTCTTTTGCTGTAATGTTTTTAACATGGGTGAAGTCAGAGTTGACTTGGGTGCCCAAGGCTTATTCAGTCCCTCCAGGATTTTGCATTTTTTTTTTTTTTGTGATATTTTTTTTTTTTTTCTATCAATAGGACTGATTTTGTGGTGGTAATTTCCACAAAAGTGCAAAATATTTTGCAATGTTTTTATTTTATTTTTTATAGTTAATATACCACATTTACCATATTATGTGTATTATGAAATGTAATAGTCATACAATCAATAGAATAAACAAAATGCACAAATCTTCTTTATTTTGGTATCTTACAAAAAAAGGCTAGCCCAGTGGTGTAGCCTACTATAGCTTTAATAACATGATCGCTTAGGGTGGGAAATATCTGGGAAAAGTAGATACAGCAATAAGCAATTGCCTAATATAAAAAGTTCGCAAATAATGAATTAATCAAGTAAACAGTCAGTAATAAAATAAGAACTAATAAACAATTGCTACGAGGACAAATAAATATAACATAAAGATGCAGATAAATAGTAGATTTGCTGCCGCTAGGGTGCGTCTAGATTTTTAGGCTATCTGGGACCCGGTTTCAGAAAATATCGTATTCATGCTTCCAGAACGCTGGATCTGTGTGGACAAAACGCTGATACAGTACAAAATGTATATGTATACAGCTAAACGCGTCTACTTGTGGACGGGGCCTAAGAGTTCAAGGTGTTGCCCTTGTCTCCAAATTTCCCAGATTTCAATCCACTTGAGCATCTGAGGAATGTGCTGGACACAATCACCGATAAGGTCCCATTAGTTAATGTTACTGAATGCAAGTATCATATGTTGTAATATGCATTATGTACAATAGCTCACTCACCAATATTAAACGGCATATAAATCAAAACTGCCTAATGTTACTGAATGAAATGTCAACCCAGGACGAGCTACAGGACTGTGCAAGCTGTGGGGGTGTTGATGGACTCGGATCTACTCCATCTGTGTTTTGATCATCATACTGAATATGATCTTGATGTAGTCTTTGACAAAAATGTGATTTTCTCAGCTTTTGCTCAGTGTTGCTTTTTTCAATGAAACTTACCCACATTCAAGTGTGTTG
The DNA here is from genome assembly GCF_024679245.1 of Pseudorasbora parva. Taxonomy (NCBI): domain Eukaryota; kingdom Metazoa; phylum Chordata; class Actinopteri; order Cypriniformes; family Gobionidae; genus Pseudorasbora; species Pseudorasbora parva. Next base: position 9,300,487 of record NC_090182.1, on the reverse strand, counting down.
ATTAAAAGAAAGAATTAATGAAGCTAGAATAAAGATTTATTTTTTGTTTAAAAGCAAAAAAGTTCTGTTTTTTTTCTTTTGATATACTGCAAAATATTATGGCATCCATGAAATCTTTGTAAAAATGATCAAAAACACTGGTAGTGACTGGCAACTTTAAAAAAAACACTGGCGAAGGAAAGAGATAACAGCACATGGGGGGGAAACAGCATATTAGGCAGCAGTTAAACTGCTTTTAAAATATTTATTTAAGAAGTCAAAGTTGACAATAACTTGATAACTTGAACTTCAAGGACTGAATAAGTTCTGACTAATCTAAAGCAGATTTTTGACATGCCCATGTAGTTCAAAATTCTCTTCATGTGTTCTAGAATTTCCATTGTGAGTTCCAGAATTCTCGTCAGGAGTTCTAAAATAGATTTCTCCTCTGCAGTTCTAGATTTCTGCTCAGGTTTCATCAGAATCCCGTCGTGAACTCTGGTTGAATCCAGGTCGATTGAGTCCGGCAGTCCCAGCAAGGGTCTCCATTCTGTCACACCGTTTCCACGGCACTTCATGCAGCGTTTCCATGGAGAGCTAACGGTTGCTACGGAGCGTCGTTTGTTAGTGTCAGTGTGGGGCTGCGCGAGGATTCCTGGTGACCCGAGGGTTCGGCTGGCCCCTCTCACAATGGGCCGACCCGTTCCAGAGTCCCAGCGCTGCTTTTGTTGCTACACTCATATATCAAATGCATTCTCCTGCCAGCGGCTCCAACAATGCTTCTCAAACTCACACACACACACATCAAAGGCCCAGTGGGGACGTTCTGTGAGTTCGACCCATGCAAGTGCTGCAAAATGAGTACAAATCCCAATCGACTTCTGCTCAGAGTGGGTGTGTGAGCTTGTATCTTTCCCCTTCTGTCAGTCAGAATGAGAAAAATCTAAATTTCTTTATATAATTTACATTAAAATATTTTTAAGTAAACGTGTCAGTGATTGGTTATGCTTAACTGAAATATTCATTTAATTGTGAAGCCCTAATGTGTTTTTTTAATGTATGTTCATTCGCACAATTTATTTAGGAACACTTTACAATAAGGTCCCATTAGTTAATGTTAGTGAATGCATTAACTAGTTATTACTAACCATGAATAACATTAAATAATTTTAACGGACACAACTTTTGATTTTATTAAAGAATGATTAAATTAGGAAATTGCCATTAAGATGAATAAATGCTTTAGATGTATTTTTCCCTGTTAGTACATTTATTAATGTAGTTATCTAATGTTAACACCTTTTTCTGTTGGATTTTGCTGGTAATTTTATTTTAATTTAATTTGATTTGATTACCTTCAATTACAAACTAAAAGCGAGTTGTTCTTTATTTAGCTCTGTAAGCACACTTACTCGGGTGCAGTTTATATATTATTATAGACTTCTAGTCTACATCAGGCATGTGTGGCAAGTTGCAACACATCACAAATTAATTGCTCTCTTTATAATCAACATAACTGGATGGGCCGGTTCTGTCGAGACGGCATAATCACCTCGGTTGATGAAATACACAGACTTGTTTTATACACCTAGTCGTTCTTCATTAAAGCTACACTGTGTAACTTTTTTAGTTTATTCTTAGCTAAAAACACTTAGTTCTTTCAAAAATATATGTGCTCATTAATGTATATTTACTTTTTTCAAGTAATAAAGTATTCTCGTAAGTTTATAATATGCCATTGAAAATACATACGGGTGAGGGGTTCGAATGCCGGTCGCCATGTTGGCCCTCCATCTTGAAAGTACATTAGCCAAAGAGGGACATACCCGTATATTCAAGCTTCGCCTTTCGCGTTTTAACACTCGATGGCACTAATGGACGAGGTTGAACTGTCAGCCATGTTAATCTTGGACTAAATCAGCCACCGTAGGAGTTAAAACGAAATCAGAATTGAGAGGAACAGAAACTAATATTCACTGGATGGTCATATACCTTTTCACCGCTAGATGGGGGAAAATATCACACAGTGTAGCTTTAAAATTCATTTTCATAAATATCATATACATTTATTTATTTATTCCATTAAGTCTTTAATTCTCTGATGGCCAGAATCTTGTTTCATCTCAAAACAAATAATGTCCAGCTACTTTAAACCATCTTTTGTCTCTGATCACGTTCATCCATTGACGTGCTGCTCTTTTGTGCATCTTGATCATTTGTTTTCATCGACTGACTGCAGCTAAAACTTCTCTTTGAATTTGTGGATGAATCCGATGTGTATTTTTACACCCGCTGAGAATCAGGACACAATTTCACAACCCCTGTTGAAGCACGCCCCATCTAAAGACGGTGTGAAATCTATGCAAATTCAGCCCAAATAGTTTCTGAAACCCGCTGAGAAGAAACCCATCAGGCCACAGCAACCCACCGCCGTCCAGAACCGCTTCTCTCCTGTTGCGTGTGTCTGAACTCGCTGTCTCTAATCTGACTTTGATATTCCTCCTCATGCCCTGAGCGCTGTCTCATCGTCACCAGAAGTGTGTGTGTTCCTCTCAGTAAAACTAACCACACACACACACACACACACACACACACACACACACACACACACACACACACACACACACACACACACACAAAAACACCCACACACACACGATTTCTCATTTCTCTTCTTCCATTGAAAAATCTTCCTCATCTGTGAGGACACAAAAATCAGTTTTCCCTTTTATTGTCTGTTTTCTGTTTTATTTTTTACCCATTTATTTGACCAATCACAGTCAAGTAATCCAGATTATGACTCTTTCTTTTTAAACATGTTATCCTGACTAATCATATTCGTTTCTTTCAGGTGTGCAGGTGTCCACTGGGATGCCGTAGCAATGATTATCTGTCAATCACAGATAAGGCGGACCCCGTCAGCTGCCTGTGACCAATCAAGAGTGTCCGAGTGAGCAAGAGGGCGGAGCCAGTCTGATGATGGACAGACAAAACGTCTACTCAAGTTTAAAGCACCGTCCCCTCGCTCCAACTCAGCAATGGTCACATAGAAGCAGAGACATTTCTGTTTTCCTCTCGTTTTACAGCCCCAAAAGAACGTGAACATGTAGATTGCTCTTGAGTTTTCCTTCTTTTAGCTGTTCTTTTGTTTATCTGTGTGATGCCAGGCGTGCTCCGCCTGCGCCGTCTCGTTCGCCAGGTGCCGCTACAGACCAGCTTCTTCTTCCTCTTCCTCCTCTGCATTCTCAGCGTCTTCCTCTCGTCCTACTTCCTGTTCGCTGTCAAACGAGAGCTCGAACCGTCAGTCACGGCAGGACATGCAGCTGGTGACCTCTACGTGACCTCTTCTAGACCCCTCCCCTTCTTTGCTCAAGTGGGCGGGTCGTCGTCCGATGGCTCGCGAACTGATGCGGTTGTGCTGGTGTTCGTGGAGAGTCAGTATTCGCAGCTCGGCCAGGAGATCGTGGCCATCCTGGAGTCTGCACGATTCCAGTACCGGATGGAAATTTCTCCCGGAAAAGGGGACATGCCCACGTTAACAGATGGACAGCGGGGCCGCTTTGTGCTGGTTGTGTATGAAAACATCCTAAAGTATGTGAACATGGACGCCTGGAATAGGGAATTACTGGACAGATACTGTATCGAGTTTGGAGTTGGAATTATCGGCTTCTTTAAGGTAAGCGACTCTATATCAGTTTCACACACTCGCTCATCAGTGCTTCATCTTCCTACCTTGAGAAGGGCATTGGGTGCGTTTACATGCACGTTCTTAAAGCTACACTGTGTGATATTTTCCCCCATCTAGCGGTGAAAAGGTATATGACCATCCAGTGAATATTAGTTTCTGTTCCTCTCAATTCCGATTTCGTTTTAACTCCTACGGTGGCCGATTTAGTCCAAGATTAACATGGCTTACAGTTCAACCTCGTCCATGAGTGCCATCGAGTGTTAAACCGCGGAAGGCGAATCTTGAATTTACGGGTATGTCCCTCTTTGGCTAATGTACTTTCAAGATGGCGGGGCAACATGGCGACCGGCATTTGAACCAAGGGGGTAATCTAGCGCTCGGAAAGCGTTCCACCCCTAGGGGCTGCCATTGCTAACCAAGCCATCACCTGCTGTTAGCATCCCATTGACTCCCATTCATTTTTGAGTCACTTTGACAGTGAATAACTTTACATCTGAGACGTTTAAAGACTCCATTTGTCCATTGTTTATTTCTAAAGAAACACGACAATGTATAAAAGGCTCCATTACCTTGTATCTTACACTATCGCCCCGCAGAAGCTGTTTTTGTAAAAATAGGCTAATGATTGCGTCATAACCAACGCGACCCTGTCGCACAGTTGAGAAATTACCGTATAGACCTGAGGAGACGCTCGCAGGCAATCTTTTACTGTCTATGAGACAGTCGGGGGGACGTGGAGACATGTCCTGGAGACTAGTCTGATAAAGTCAAGGGGGAAGAATGGGGAGAAGCCCATAGTGAGCCAAAAGCAACGGGAGAAAATATTTAAACAACGTGATTCAGATTTCGCTTTCCACAACTACTAGAAGACTCACAGCTGTCAGACAGGAGGCTCACGTCACATCTACGTCGTCAAGCTTAGTCTGAGCCTGCGCAGTTCACTCAGCCATCAGGAAGTGAGTGCCCCTAGGTTGACTTCATTCTTTCGCCGTTGACGTCAATGGGAACGCTCCGTCCATTTCTTTTACTGTCTATGATTTGAACCCCTCACCCGTATGGATTTTCAATGGCATATTATAAACTTACGAGAATACTTTATTACTTGAAAAAAGTAAATATACATTAATGAGCACATATATTTTTGAAAGAACTAAGTGTTTTTAGCTAAGAATAAACTAAAAAAGTTACACAGTGTAGCTTTAAGCCGATTATGCACAATAAGCCAACAATGAACATGGTCATGTAAACGCAGTAACCCGTTTTTCTTTATCGGAGTAAGGTAGTTACTAAGGTAGTTTTTTGCCTCTTACCCTGATTTCGCGCTGCATGTAAACGCATTAACCTGCTCTGTCGGCTTATTGAAGTGCGCATGTGTGATAGGTGACAAAAAACGCAAACTCAGAGCAGATTCAAATGCATCCAGACAGAGCGAGTTAGTGTTTTGCATGAAATAAGGAAATATATATCACAAACGCAGACTTTTAAAGGTCCCGTTCTTCGGGATTCCATCTATCAAACTTTAGTTAGTGTGAAATGTTGCTGTTGGAGCATAAATAATACCTGTAAAATGATAAAGCTCAAAGTTCAATGCCAAGCGAGATATTTTATTTAACAGAAGTTCCCTTTCAAAGCCTACAGCGAACGGCCGGTTTGGACTACAGCAAGAAGTGCAGGGATGTAATGACGTCACTAGAACCGTTTGTTGACTAACCCTCCGCCCACAAGAACACGCAAAATAGGGGGCGTGGTCTTGTTGCTCTCCCACGTGGAGAAGAAGAGCACGCATTCAGCGCTTGCATCTCCCCGTTATGGTAAGAGGCGGGACCTTTCCGGGCAAAGTGCGCTAAGCTGCTGTCCAATCACAACACGGTAAGCGCTGGCCCAATCAGAACTCGTTACGTGTTTCTGAAGGAGGGACTTCATAGAAGAAGGAAATCATCAGGCCGTTTTTAGGACAGAGGAAACAGCGCTGTACAGATAAGTAAATTGTGTGAAAAATACAGTTTTTTTACACGCGAAACATGAACTCATGTTATATTGCACACTGTAAACATAATCAAAGCTTCGAAAATATGTGAAGAATGGGACCTTTAAGACCCAGAAAATTGTAAAGATGTGTTCTCATCTCATGTAGCAGAATTAGTGAAATTCAGTGAAACCGCTTCAGTGAAGCGAAATTTCGCTTCACAGACAGTGAAATTTCAGTGAAACCTCTGCATCTGTAACTGCATGAAGGGTAATATGAGCCGTAAATCTCCCGCTGATACAGTACACGCTTTATTTAACATCACAACTGACGTGACATTTGAAAAACTCAGAGTCTGATACGGACATTATTATTTTTGACTTCACTACAAGGAAATAACCCGTTTTTTAATAAAGTCATGTAAACGTGGTTTACTTGCATTGTCAGATTACTGGTTTGCAAATAAGCAGATTTTTTTTTTTGAGTTATCAGTTTACTGGTGTGCATGTAAACGCACCCATTGTCATAACCATTGAAATGTATAATACATGGAGAAAGTGAATCAATAGCCACAGGTGACAGACACAACAAATCTAAGGCCCCATTTACACTACATGGTTAAAGTGTCCTAATTCCGATTTTTTTTCTTCCTCTCATGTGGCACAGATCGGATATGACGTGAACGTATAAGCAGTAAAAAAACGTATGGATTCCGATCTCCTCAGATCGGATTCAGGCCTCACTCATATGTGGTAATAAATCCGATTTGAATTGGATACGTGCATTACCGTCTGCCATGTAAGCAGTCAAATCAGATATTCCCCAGGAAATGCGAGTCGTACGTCATTGAAAAAAGGACGGAGGCGAATGACGTCAACTCAGGTGGACACGAACTGCGATCAAGGGCCAGTGTTGCCAAGTTTTCCTGCAGAATTGGGCTACTTTAACACAGTTTTGAGTTGCAATTGTAACCATGTCATTTTCTCCGCCTTACGAGAGAAATGTTTTGCTGACCTTTAAAGATGTGTGGAGAAGTGCAGACAGCAAAACGGTAAAATCATTTTGTTTGCGTCCATTGCATATCGTGCCGTTTTACTTCCTTTTCCGGTTAAAAACGTCTTGCGCTGTTTCGCCAGTACGGTACAGTGTATATGCAAATATCGGATATGGGTCACTTTTAAAAGATGGTGTAAGCGGGTCATCAAAAAATCCGGATATAGTCACCAAATCGGAATTGTGCATCAAGACTTGCAGTATGCAGCCTAAGATGATGTGATATATGACATGGGATGTAGGCTACCAAAATTTTCTTCCAAAATTTTAATTCACACTTCTTAGATTACACACTTTGAATGTGTTTAGCATCTATTTTGTGCAGACAATTGGGAATAAACAGTAAACATGTCAGCTGTGTTGACACTAGCTTCTAGATTGGCAACGTTAATTTCTCTGTTTTAATCCATAATGATATGGTTTCTTAAAGAGGACCTTTTTTTCAAGATGCAAAATAACTCTGACATCCCTAAAGTGCACATGTGAAGTTTTAGCTCAAAATACCCCTCAGATTTATAGGATGTTAAAATTGCCACTTTTCGGGGGTGAGCAAAAGCATGCTGTTTCTTCAAGAAGAGGGCGGAGCTTCAAGAGTTCATTCTCTAGCAAACCTGCAACTACAAAACCGGACAATCTCGCGCACTGAACATATCAGAAACTGTCAGTAGAAGTGTTCAGCCCTATATGTTCAAACCGGTGTCAGACAATGATGCCTTCAGAGCCACAGAATATGCTGAATGGAGATAGAACAAGTATAGTTTAGTTTAATTATAGTTATATACAGTAATTTAATTATAATTATGATTAAATCACACAATAGTTAAATTATTCATCTGTCCATCGTCACAAAATTATTAGAACACCTGACAGATCTGAAAATATTGACCTTTTTTGCCTCCAAAACTTGATTTCGTTTCATAATGTTATTGAAACATGCAGATGGTTGCTCTGACCATTAAATATCAGAAGTGAGTCATACTTTTTTAATCCACTTTTAACTTTAAAATTTAGTATGTCCACCTTTTGCATAAATTACAGCAGCACATCTCTCTGGCATAGTGTCAATATATTTCCTCTGAGAACACTATTGTTATCCCATAGACTTGGTCTATGTCGTGTCATCTGGGGGCGTGGCATGGGGGCGGAGTCAGTGTGGGTAAAAACAGTCCACTCATCCACACTGGAAATGCATGGTGTTGACCCAGTGTAGCTTTTATAGAATCACTTCTGCTGCCCGACAGAGCAAAACCTGAGCTGTATTGGGTCGACCCAACGCAATGTCCAGATGTGTAATTTTCTCTTCAAAATGTGTCCTGCTTCCACAAATATTACTTGACTATTTAAAAAAATCATTTTTTGCTGTTTTATACCAAACGTCTTCATTGAAAGACTGAATGATTTATAAAGTAGGCTATAATATTTGGGGGAGCAGCATGTATTCTGACAAGAAAAGGTAATTCAAGCGTCACACATGTAATGTGACTATATCAGCTTGTACTGAAGCACAAATATTCCCTTAATGAAATAACCGACTTTTGAATGTATTGTACATTAATAACCTCACGCACTATGTGACAGCTTGCGTGAAACTGCTTTAATGATAAGTTGATTGTGTTTTTGACGCTGTTCAAGTCCCGTGCCAAACTTATGTCTATATTGGCGTTTTTGTTAAACAAATTTTTGCGATTGCAGTAATTAAATCTCTTTTATGTTTTTTTAGGCTGGACCAGAATATTCAAATATTCATTCAATGGGTTGGTATTTGATTTTCAAATCTGGGATTCGAATATTCTTTTTATTTTTTGCGCACACCCGACATTACCCCTCGAAACCCTTCTCATTGGCACTTGCATGTGTTTACACTATAAAATCTGGCGACATACAATGCTCTTTTACAATTATTTTATAGCCTAGCTGTTTTTAATAGGATGGAGAGTTGAATAGGAACCCAACCGTTTTATACTTAATAAATATAGGTGCTTTTTAGTGTTCCCTGCAACGGAGTATTCACTGTCTAGAGCGCACGACTGCTTAAGCTGATATGGAAGAAGCGCATGCCTGAGCGTTTTGGGTTCAGCTGTGTTGTTTTTTTTTTTCCTTCACTGTCACATTGCAGTGTTTGGGCACTGAGCGGCCATGAGCGAACGCAACCGTGCGCAGTTTCAGTTTGCCAGTTCAGCTGCAGGTTGCTTGAATTGTGGGCTCATTTAGCCTATTACTCTTAATAAAAAACACAACATAAAAAACTCCCTTAAAGAGGCCTTTTACATTTCGCTTTGGAACCCAATCTTCCGCGATCATGTCATTCAGCTCCTCAGTCTCTGCCGAGATCTGACTCCTGCTGACTCTGTGCTGCGCCTCTGGCTCGGCTCACGCGGCACGTTCAGTTTTTAATTGTCGGTAATCTGTTCTCTAACTGAACAAAATGATGTTTGCCACTATAATGTATCAAAACTGGGACGTAATAGACCTGTGTGTTTCGTATCACTACTAGTGCAGTGTCCGTTCTCTGAGCTTATAATCCCTGTCCGCTTCTCCAGATTCCTGCTTTTAGAGAGAACAATATTCTGCTCCTTCCCTCCAAAGCTTCGAATATTCGATGTTGATTGCTATCAAAGCTTCAAAGTTCTAATGCCCTAATGTTTTCAGCTTTATAAAAATACATCATCATGTAGTGCAAATGTTTAATTGTAATGGACGTATTGCACAGACTTTTGGAATTGACGAAAGGCTCCGTCTGTTATTTGGCAGTGTACAATTTCAGATTTTACTAATTAGAGGTGAAGAACGCCACACAGCAACTTTTCTGCATTGCACCCAGCAAAAATCAATCGTAATCAATCATTACAAAAGGTAAAGCGTCTAACAAGGTCTACCTGCATTCATTTGAATGGGTTGTTTTCCCCCACGGAATAACGGATATGACATTTTTGTGGGCGTTCCCAGTAATGCTGACCAAGTCTATGCCTTCTGTAACAGAAGCCAAAGGCTTTTCTTTGGATATACAACAGATCTGTTTAGGTTCATTTCCAACTCGCCCCAAATATGCTCAGTGGGGTTGAGGTCCGGATTTTGAGGGGGCTAGTCCATCATTTTCAATGTTCCAGCAGACTCCTTCCGTCCAGATATTTTCCACTTGGAAAATAAATCCAGGCCCAATAAGACGACTTCCAGATGCCACCACTATCTATATATATATATGTGTGTGTGTGTGTGTGTGTGTGTGTGTGTGTGTGTGTGTGTGTGTGTGTGTGTGTGTGTATGTATAAAACCAAAAAAGCATTATTTCTTGATTTATAATGTTCCAAAATCTGCAATGCTATCGATAGCATTATCTTTATACATTTTTTTCTGAATATCTTGCAATGGTGGTCTGAGATTGTGAGTATGAATATCCCACATCTGAATTTGGATGGAACGCAACATGTCTATCAGACCATCTGATGTCACTTCCTGTCTGTCCTGCTAGGCCAATGAGAACAGTCTGTTGAGTGCGCAGCTGAAGGGATTCCCTCTGTTCCTGCACTCCAACCTGGGACTGAAGGACTGCACCGTCAACCCTAAATCCCCTCTGCTTCACGTCACACGAGCACAGCAGGTCAGATGAGGTTCAAACTCTCATCAGGTGAGGTTTACCTTCCAAATAAAGCATTGTCTGTGTGTCCGTCTCAGGTGGTTAGCGGTCCTCTTCCCGGGGATGATTGGACCGTCTTCCAGTCCAATCACTCCACCTACGAGCCGGTCCTGCTGGCAAAAACCCGTTTGGCGGAGAGCTCCAGGCTCGGCGCTCTTCTGCACACCTCCGTGGTGCAAGATCTCGGGCTGCACGATGGGATCCAAAGGGTCCTGTTCGGACACAACCTCTCCTTCTGGCTTCACAAGCTGGTGTTTGTGGATGCTGTGTCCTTCCTCACCGCAAAGAGACTGTCTCTGTCTCTGGACCGCTTCATACTGGTGGACATCGATGATATATTTGTGGGCAAGGAAGGGACCAGGATGAAGGTGGCGGATGTGAAGGTGCGTTAAAGTGACTGGTTGCCACTATTATTAGAAGAAGATGTGAATAAAGCATGGAAACTAAGGAAAAATAGAGAGAATGGACTTGGGAAATCACAGCTGGAATCTAAAGCTAAACATTAGACAGTGGCTTCTTTATTTTGTGTTTTTTAACGCAATACAGAAAATATATCTTGCACAATCTTATGGATATATGTCAAGATCATAATTCATGGAAAAATAAAAACTAATAAGTTACATTTGGTATAAAGAAAATGAGGCTTGTTTTTTGGACAATCCAATTTTTATGTATTTATTTATTTTGCATTGTGACATTGTTTTGATGACAGTTATCACATTTACTCATGTTTACTATATTAAAGTATTATTTATTTGATCAGAATAGATTAAAAACAGATGCCACCATCATAAATGCATATTGTACTTTATAGTATAAATCAGGGATTACCAAACTTTTTCTTCTTCTTCTTCAGCCTTTGAGCTCAAATATTAATTTGAAGTCCCCCAAAGATTTTAAATGAATATTTCAATAATTGTTCATGGCTCTCTGATGAGAGTTAATGGTCAAATGACATGCAGCTAAAAAACATAAATTATTTTGGCATTGAGTTTTTTGTTTTGTATTTTTTTAATCTTAAATCTTTATCTTTTTTGCACTACAGTAATGAAAATAGAGGATTGATTTGCCTATTTGTCATGAAAATAATCTCACAATGCATTTTCATGCAATTATCTTCATGCCAAATATGATTTCTTTTTTTTTTTCCTTTAATTGTTTCATTTGGAGTATATGCCCTATACATATCCGTGGGAAATTTCAAGATTCTAGTATAATTAATTAATTAATTTATTTTGAAGTCTTGCGATTTAAGCCAAAACTGTTGTGAAACTTAATCTGAAGCTTGTGTGTGCGTGTGTGTGTGTGTTCAATAGAATTGAATTAAATCTTTTTATTTACTGGCCACGTAAAGATGCTGTTTGTAGTTGTAAATGTGTGTTTGATGTGTGTGGATGAGTGTGATGAAGCTGAGAGCATTGGAATCAAGTAAGCACACATCTGATAATGAAAAAAAAAGTGGAAAAAAAATGTCATGTTTATAATGACAGATGAGGTGTCAGACACATCTGCTGATAAACTGTGTGTGTTTCTTCTCAGGCGTTGGTTGAAACTCAGAGTGAGCTGCGGAGGTCGATCCCAGACTTCACCTTTAACCTGGGCTTCTCCGGGAAGTTCTTTCATGCAGGTGAGTCAAAAGTGCAAAAGATCAGCTTTTGAGAAATGTTAATGATATATCATTGGTAATTTTATAGATAATGGAATTCATATAAATTCATCTTTGCATATCAGGAATAAATTACATTTGACAACATATTCAAATAGAAAACAGTAATTTTAAATGGTAACAATATTTCGAAATATTACAATGGTTATGATCAAATAAATGCCGCCTTGGTGAGCAGAAGAGACTATTTTTAAAATCATAATTATTCTGAATTTTTTACTGGTAGTGTGCGTGTATATAAATGATTAAGTGTGTGTGTGTGTGTGTGTGTGTGTCAGGTACTTATGAGGAGGATCTGGGTGATGATCTGCTGCTGTCATACGTTCATGAGTTCTGGTGGTTTCCTCACATGTGGAGTCACATGCAGCCGCACCGCTTCCATAACCAGAGTGTGTTAGCGGAGCAGATGATCCTGAACCGACGCTTCGCTGAGGTGAGACACACACACATGCACACACGCACGCACGCACACACACACACACACACACACACACACACACACACACACACACACACACACACACACACACACACACACACACACAGGTCTGACTGTCTTGGTGTTTGTGGCGGTTGATTTCGTCCTGCAGGATCACTCTATCCCGACTCATCTGGGTTACGCAGTGGCTCCTCATCACTCCGGTGTGTATCCCGTCCACATCCAGCTGTATGAGGCCTGGAAGCGCGTATGGGACATCAGAGTGACCAGCACTGAGGAGTACCCACATCTAAAACCCGCTCGATTCAGACGCGGCTTCATTCACCGCGGCATCAGAGTGAGTGTGTGTGTGTGTTTGTGAGCTCGGCTCATTAATACAAACACTCATTATACTTGATCATATAGAAATGTGTGTTAGCAGATGAAGTGTTGTTAAACTGACACATTTTGCCCTCAGTGACATTTAGATCTTCACATTGATACGAAGAGTGACAGCAAGAGGTTTTACCCTCCACTTATGAATTCACTTATTATTATAATGAGTGAATAATGAATGATTATTCAAGCGCGCACACACACACACACACACACACACACACACACACACACACACACACACACACACACACACACACACACACACACACACACACACACACACACACACACACACACACACACACACACACACACACACACACACACACACACACACACCAAATGACCTGCACATATTTAGAGAAATAAAATATATTATGGGTATTCCAGTGCTTTTTAACTTAAAAAATAACTTTGTAATCATAAGTAATAAAGAAAATGGTATAAATATTTTATAGTTAGTTTATATCTAATAATTATTTTATAATTGTAGAATATGTAATAGAATAATATAAACAAATAAGTAAATTTGGAATTATTTAATAATTATAAAATGAATTAAATATGTCATTAAAATAACTATAATTTGTAATATATACTGTAGCTATTAAAATAATTTTGAAATAATTATATTTAATATGTATTCATTAGAAACCATTATTATGAAACTATGTATTCATTATAAAATTATATAAAATAATTTTTTTTTATAAATACTAATAAGTCATATAAGATATGTAATGATTATAAAATATAACTATTATGTAATAATTATGAAATACTATTACATAAAAAAATGTATGAAGTTATTAGGTTTCCCAGTGCTAATAAACAGAAATAATTTGTAGTTTTATTATAAATATAAATTAATATATAAAATAACTGAAAGCAATAATTATACAATAACTACAAAATAGCATTTAAAATATTCTAAAAATATACAATTATTATAAACTGTTATATAATATAAAATGTATATCTATATACAATTATATTAAATGTTAAATATTTATGAAATTTTTTTTTCATAGTTACTTCATATATAATTATTTTATAATCAAGAAATAATATAATATATAATGTAATTGTAAATTATTATAAAATATAAAATAATTATAAAAAAGTTAGGTTTTCCTGTGCTAATAAACATAAATAATTTTGTAACTTATAAAATCATTATAAAATAATTTCATTGTTACTTCAAATATAATAATAATAATAATAATAATAATTATGAAATAATGTAATTATAAAATATAAAATATCTGAATGCAATAATTATACAATAACTAAAAAAAAGATTTAAAATATAAAATAATATAATTATTATAGAATATTATGAAATATAATATATAAACTATAAAATAATATTACATGTTAAATAATTATGAAATAATTGATTCAGACCAGACATTATTATTAACCATTGTATAGACATACTGCTTAAAGAAACAAATTTTTTTTGGAAAAAGGTTGATTACTCATAGTTTTGATTTAAAATATTTCTTTTAAATAAATGTCACATGCGATTGTGCTATCTAACCGCAGAAGCTGAAATGTTTGATTTTATGCCTTCAGAGGCACAAGATTCACAAGCCCTGTTACTATCAAAGGTGTTCGTCTCATGCAAAGACCAAAAATGAACAGTATGGCCCCTGAGCCGAGCGTGAAAACAGCCGGACGTTTCTCTGCTGACCACGTCCCGTCGTGCGTCTCATAGTTGCTTTATTTCAGGAGCAGATTAATATTCTGCTCGCTCTCTTTCATTGATTTCATAACGAGTGTGAGCTCCTGAGTTCAGTGCGAGATGTTATGAATATTACATTAGCTCACGTCTATTTATTCCCTTAGTGAGACGGGCACTGTGCTGCCTGAGTGTGTGTGTGAGAGAGAGAAGACACTTCCATCACACACACATAAAGTCAGGCAGGCAGAGCTGATGCGGTGTCACATTTGTGTGTTTTTTCATCAGGTCCTGCCCAGGCAGACGTGTGGTCTGTTCACACACACCATCTTTCACAAGGATTATCCGGGCGGCCCACAGGAGCTGGAGCGGCTCATTGACGGAGGAGAGCTGTTCCTCACTGTCCTGCTCAACCCCGTCAGTCTCTCTTCACTTATACATCAAGTCACAGGGTTCATGCACTTATTATATAGCCATAGATGTGTTCGTTTTTTTTTTTTTTTTTTAGCCCATAGGTGATATTCAATAAGCATCTCAATATTTCTGTATTTGACCTGATATGAGTTAAAAGGGTGTTTCAAAATTTTTGGTTCCTAATCATAGCAATGTCTCGAATGTTTAATACTAACCGTAAAATGCAGTGAAATGTAGTTTTTAATAATTGAATTTGATATAGATCATTAAGACGGATATTAAAGGGTTAGTTCACCCAAAAATGTTATTGATGTCATTAACTCCTTACCCTAATGTCGTTCCACACCCATATGACCTCCGGTCATCTTCAGAACACAGTTTAAGATATTTTATATTTAGTCCGAGAGCGTATGCGAGTGTATGCACACTATACTGTCCATGTCAAGAAAGGGAATAAAAACATCATCAAAGTTGTCCATATGAGACATCAGTGGGTTAATTAGAATCTCTTGAAGCATCGAAAATACATTTTGGTCCAAAAATAACAAAAACTACGACTTTATTCAGCATTGTCTTCTCTTCTGCGTTTGTTATCAATCCTCAAATAAAGATTCGAACCGTTATGAATCGGCGTATTGATTCATGATTCGGATCTTCAATGTCTCGTGATTTCAGCAGTTTGGCACGCGATCCGAATCACGAATCAATACGCTCATTCATGACCGTTTGAATCTTTATTTGAGGTTTGAAAACAAACACGGAAGAGAAGACAATGCAGAATAAAGTGGTAGTTTTTATTTTTGGACCAAAATGTATTTTCGATGCTTCATGAGATTCTAATTAACCAACTGATGCCACATATGGACTACTTTGATGATGTTTTTATTCCCTTTCTGGACATGGACAGTATAGTGTACATACACTCGCATACGCTCTCTGACTAAATATAAAATATCTTAAACTTTGTCGGAAGATGAACGGAGGTCTTACGGGTGTGGAACGACATTAGGGTGAGTCATTTATGATACACATTTCATTTTTGGGTGAACTAACCAACATTATTTACCTACTTGTATTCTGACCACAGTATATAATGAATTAATATTTATTCGAACAGGTCAAATGACCTTCAAACATTTTGGAGGGAAAATAATTTGGGTTTTCCATTGGTGCATACAGTGATATATGACAGTATAGAATACATTTGGTGCAGATTATTTCAAGTGCAGCCTTAAAATATGCTTGATTGGTTGAAGTGTTGCTCTTTCTCAGATTAGCATATTCATGACACACCTGTCTAACTACGGGAATGACCGTCTGGGTCTGTACACCTTCAAACGGCTGCTCGACTTCCTGCTCGCAAGGACTCATCTGAAACTACAGACGCTTCCTCCAATGCAGCTCGCCGAGAAATACTTCCACCTGTTCCCGTCTGACGCCGAGCCCCTCTGGCAGGTCAGTGTCACTGTCAGTTCATTTAGGAGGAGTTCAAAGTTTAACAAAGTGTTGAAGAGGAACCACGTATAAATCTACACAACACGCAAAAAAGAAACGCATACAGTAAAACAAAGGATGGTAAAATTAAAAAAACATGTACTATAAAGTCATTGTATTTACAGGATTACAGTTGGAATTGATCATTTAAATAAATGCGATCTTGTGTTCAGGACCCCTGTGAGGATAAAAGACACAAGGACATTTGGTCAAAAGAGAAAACCTGTGACCGCTTCCCCAAGATGCTGCTCATCGGCCCTCAGAAGACTGGTGAGGAGCGACACCGCCACCTGATGGACGTATCCAGAAAAGCTCTTTACGCTGCGAGATAGTGATGCAACAAAATGTTTTAATAGAATTGAATTCCTTTTATCATAAAACCAGTTCACACTACACTTTATATGATGAAAAAAATATAAATTAGACATGTAATTGCCAGTGGTGGCTGTTAGGTTTTAAATTAGAGGATGCACATTAAATTGTAGGGTTTTAAACAATTTATGTTCTGCATAACTGCTTTAAAATGGCTTTTTTGGGGTCACTTTTACACATAATTTAAAGAAAATGATTCTAAATGGAATTAAGGAATCGCCTGCACCTCTATTCACTCTTTTTTTCAATAGATTTAAAATGAAGAAAGTCAGCCAGAGGAGTTAAACCACTCATACTTTTATGAACTAAACAAACATTTTTAAACTAAATTAGGTTAAATGAGGTTTTTAAACTAAATGAGGAATTTCTTTCTTCTGCTGAACACAAAAGAAGACATTTGGAAGATGTTTTCATTCCGAAACAACTGATAAAAACCTGCTTTATATCAACACTGTGTCCTTAAGAAAAAACATAGACACATTCTTGAACTTTCGCCATAAACTGTCAACTTATTTGCAACCTCTTCTGCATTTGTGTGATAATGACTGTATCGTCAGCATACATTAGGATAAATTGTTAAAATAACATGGGTAGATCATTAAAAGGTTAGTTCGCCCAAAAATGAAAATTGTCATTAATTATTCAACGA
Organism: Pseudorasbora parva; assembly: GCF_024679245.1. NCBI lineage: Eukaryota > Metazoa > Chordata > Actinopteri > Cypriniformes > Gobionidae > Pseudorasbora > Pseudorasbora parva. Next base: position 9,283,071 of record NC_090182.1, on the reverse strand, counting down.
TGTTACCATGTTTAAGGCCCAGAAAGGTACTGAAGACATTGTTAAAATAGTCCATGTGACTCCAGTGTTCAACCGTAATGAGATGAAGCGACAGAATACTTTGTGCAAAAAAACAAACCTTTATTCAACAAATTAGAAATTAAATTTCTTCTGTTCTGTGTCTGTCTGTGTTTACGTGGTGTAATCAGTGCAATGCTTATAAGTTCTACGTCAGAACGCCGGCTCACTGTTGGCCTCTGATTGGCCAGCTTCTGCATCAGCATCACATGCATTGTTTGATGTCACATGCTGTGCTCACGTGAACTGGTGTTTTGATGTAGAACCCGGCAGCATTGCACAGATTACACCATGTGAACAGCGTAGGAAACTGACAACTCAAAAAAAAAAAAAAACATTTTATGCACAAAAAAAGTATTCTCGTCACTGCATTCAGGTTGAACCACTGGAGTCACATGGGCTATTTTAACCATGTCTTTACTACCTTAATGGACATTAAAATTGACTATTACAGTGCCTAGCGAAAGTATTCGGCCCCCTTGATCTTTGCGACCTTTTGCCACATTTCAGGCTTCAAACATAATTATATGAAACTGAAATTTTTTGTGAACAATCAACAACAAGTGGGACACAATCATGAAGTGGAACGAAATTTATTGGATATTTCAAACTTTTTTAACAAATCAAAAACTGAAAAAATAAGTGTGCAAAATTATTCGGCCCCCTTAAGTTAATACTGTGTAGCGCCACCTTTTGCTGCGATTACAGCTGTACGTCGCTTGGGGTATGTCTCTATCAGTTTTGCACATCGAGAGACTGACATTTTTGCCCATTCCTCCTTGCAGCACAGCTCGAGCTCAGTGAGTTTGGATGGAGAATGTTTGTGAACAGCAGTTTTCAGTTCTTTCCACAGATTCTCGATTGGATTCAGGTCTGGACTTTGACTTGGCCATTCTAACACCTGGATATGTTTATTGTTGAACCATTCCATTGTAGATTTTGCTTTATGTTTTGGATCATTGTCTTGTTGGAAGACAAATCTCCGTCCCAGTCTCAGGTCTTTTGCAGACTCCATCAGGTTTTCCTCCAGAATGGTCCTGTATTTGGCTCCATCCATCTTCCCATCAATTTTAACCATCTTCCCTGTCCCTGCTGAAGAAAAGCAGGCCCAAGCCATGATTCTGCCACCACCATGTTTGACTGTGGGGATGGTGTGTTCAGGGTGATGAGCTGTGTTGCTTTTACGCCAAACATAACGTTTTGCATTGTTGCCAAAAAGTTCAATTTTGGCTTCATCTGACCTAGAGCACCTTCTTCCACATGTTTGGTGTGTCTCCCAGGTGGCTTGTGCCAAACTGGCAAACAACTCCTGGTTCAAGCTCTTGTTCTCTCCAGACTGGACTATTGTAATGCTCTTCTGGCTGGGCTTCCAGCATGCACTATCAAACCCTTGCAGCTGATCCAGAATGCAGCGGCGACAGTGGTGTTTAACGAGCCGAAGAGAGCGCATGTCACGCCTCTCTTCATCAGACTGCACTGGTTGCCAATGGCTGCTCGCATCAAATTCAAGGCACTGGTTCTCGCCTACAAAGCAATATACCAATATACCTAAACTCGCTTGTTCAGACTTACACACTCTCCAGATGCTTGCGTTCTGCGAGTGAGCAATGCCTCGTGGTTCCATCCCAAAGGGGCATGAAATCTCTCTCACGGACATTTTCCTGGACCGTTCCCACCTGGTGGAATGACCTGCCGATCTCAATGTGTGCTGCTGAGTCTGTAGCCATTTTTAAAAAACATCTTAAGATACATATTTTCCAATTGAATAACAATAAAGAATAGCACTTAACTATCCATTTAAATTTTGTTTGTTTGTCCAAAAAATAAAAATAAAATAATAATTGTTTGTGTTCTGTGCTTAATTAACTGAGACTTCTTACAGCTCTTGCAGGTTGTTGGCCTTGTTTTTTATTGCTTCTATTGCTCTCCCCTTTTTTTAAGTCGCTTTGGATAAAAGCATCTGCTAAATGATTAAATGTAAATGTAAACTTTAAACAACACTTTTTATGGATATCTTTAAGAAATGGCTTTCTTCTTGCCACTCTTCCAGAAAGGCCAGATTTGTGCAGTATACGACTGATTGTTGTCCTATGGACAGAGTCTCCCACCTCAGCTGTAGATCTCTGCAGTTCATCCAGAGTGATCATGGGCCTCTTGGCTGCATCTCTGTCTTCTCCTTGTATGAGCTGAAAGTTTAGAGGGACGGCCAGGTCTTGGTAGATTTGCAGTGGTCTGATACTCCTTCCATTTCAATATTATCGCTTGCACAGTGCTCCTTGGGATGTTTAAAGCGTGGGAAATCTTTTTGTATCCAAATCCGGCTTTAAACTTCTCCACAACAGTATCTCGGACCTGCCTGGTGTGTTCCTTGTTCATCATGATGCTCTCTGCGCTTTAAACGGACCTCTGAGACTATCATAGTGCGGGTGCATTTATATGGAGACTTGATTACACACAGGTGGATTCTATTTATCATCATTAGTCATCTAGGTCAACATTGGATCATTCAGAGATCCTCACTAAACTTCTGGAGAGAGTGTACTGCACTGAAAGTAAAGGGGCCGAATAATTTTGCATGCCCAATTTTTCAGTTTTTGATTTGTTAAAAAAGTTTGAAATATCCAATAAATTTTGTTCCACTACATGATTGTGTCCCAGCTGTTGTTGATTCTTCACAAAAAATTACAGTTTTATATCTTTATGTTTGAAGCCTGAAATGTGGCAAAAGGTTGCAAAGTTCAAGGGGGCCGGATACTTTCGCAAGGCACTGTATGTTGCTGTCTATGGATGGTTCAGAGAGCTCTCTGATTTAATCAAAAATATCTTAATGTGTGTTCAGAAGAAGATGAACAAGGGTCTTATGTGTTTGGAACGACATGAGGGTGAGTAAACTATGACAGAATTTTCATTTTTGGTGGAACTAACCCTTTAAAAATGTACTTGAAGTCCTAAAATAAATGAAACTAAATCTTGGTTAACGATATTAGTTAACTTAAAACAATAAAAAAAATATTTCTAAAGCATTTGTTTATCTTAGTTAATGTTAATTTCAGTACATACCAATACATTATTAAATTCAAGAGATGTATCTGGTCATATTTAACGGACCTGTGCTGAACTAACAATAAACAGTTGTATTTTTCATTAACGAAAGATTAATAAACACTGTTAATAAATGTATTGTTTATTGTTAGTTCATGCATTAACTAATGGAACCTTGTTGGAAAATGTAACCAACAAAACTATTAAAAATGGCAACAACAACATTACTAAACATAACGAAACTTAACAAAATATATAAGTATATGAGTGATACTACAATAGCACTGATGTTTAGCAGATACTGTGGTTAGCATGGTCATTTTCTTTCTTTGCATTTCAGGAGCAACGGCGCTCTATTTATTCCTGGGGATGCACCCTGATCTGACCAGTAATTATCCCAGTAAAGAGACGTTTGAGGAGATTCAGTTCTTCAGCGGGCACAATTATCACAGAGGCATCGACTGGTGAGCGCCAGCACAGCAACAAACGTCACACGCTGCCGGAGGCTCTGAAACTCTCGGTCTGTGTATTCATTTCTCTGTTGTCTGTGTTTTCTCTCTCTCCTGCAGGTATATGGAATATTTCCCCCTACCGTCTAAAAGCAGCTCTGATTATTATTTTGAAAAAAGTGCCAATTATTTCGATTCGGATGTAGCCCCGTCCAGAGCCGCAGCGCTGCTGCCCAAAGCTAAAATCATCTCGGTCCTGAGCGATCCTGCAGACCGAGCATTCGCATGGTACCAGGTACATATATATACGACACGTGCAAACATCACTCATTTACTCAGTAACTATAGATTTACTAGAGTAACCAACTATTTAGCTGTCATTTGTAGTAAAACTGTTCTATTAAATGGTCCTTTATTAAAATTAAATGTATCAGTATTTTTATGTAACCTTGAAAACACTTAAAATCATTATACCATACTTATTGTACAGTGATTATCATGGTGTTTTATCAACATTTCTATGACCGACGTGGTTTGTACTTTAGTCACCTTAGTTTATTTGTACTGTTTTGGCTATAAAATTAAAGATTACAATCCTTCAGTGTAGAGTAGACTAACAACTTATCATTATTATTTAAAATGTAAAAAATAACGTTAAATCAATAAAATTGGGCTCAAAGGTAAATATTTTATTTCCTCTCTCCAGCATCAGAGAGCTCATGCTGACCCTGTGGCTCTGAAATACTCTTTCCATGAGGTCATTACTGCATCCCACGATGCACCTGTGAAGCTGCAGATTTTGCAGAAGCGCTGCCTGCTCCCAGGATGGTACGCCACACACCTCAAGCGCTGGCTCGACCACTACCACCACAGCCAGGTCTGTGTGTACATGAGGACGTATGACGCTCTTATACAGTGCTTTTCTTTACAATATTCATGCGTTCCCCCCCTTACAGATTCTGGTTGTGGACGGTCAGACGTTAAAAACGGATCCAGCTTCAGTCATGGAGAAGATCCAGGCATTTCTTGGTTTGGAGAACCGAGTTGACTATCACAAAATACTGGCGTGAGTTTGAGCATGAACATGGAACTTCCAAAATGAATGTGTGTGTGTGTATTAACTAATTGTTTTGCAGCTTTGACCCAAAGAAAGGCTTCTGGTGTCAACTGCTGGACGGAGGACAGACCAAGTGTTTAGGGAAGAGTAAAGGACAGAGATACCCAGACATGGACACACAGGTACCCCCCCCACACACACACACACACACACCTGAACGCCAGCACAACATCTAGTAAAGTCAAGCCAATTTTTTCTGTATGTTTCAAAGCAGCTTTACAAAAAGTTGTAGTGTTATGTCAGTGATGTGTTAGTGCTTTACCATAGAGCATGTTAAGGTTTTAAACGTTATGGCAATATAAAACAATGAGATCTTAGATCTAGCTGTATTGTATTTATAGTGTTAACACATTTATCAAAGCCTGATGCATTTATTATTTTCACGTCCTGAGCCACATTGTTTAAATATCAAATTCCCTCGCGCCCATCTGTTCACACATGCTAGTCTGAAAACGGGGTTAATTCAGGCACATTGTTTGTGCGTTGCTATTTTGAGGAACTGACCACGACTCTGCCATTGACCAACAAAAACCTATTCTATAGTCAATAGCGCAGTATTTTTGGTGTTATTTAAAGGGTGTGTTAGTAATGCGCACCTATAGGCGGGTACACAACACTTGTGCACTCTGCTTATTACACACACAGGGATGCACAGCAGCACACAACCATTTTCAAATATGAAAAATTAAAGGATTAAAATCTAAAAGATTATTATTGTGTACATAAATATTAAAATGGCCACATTATAATGGATGGTCATTGCATGTATCAGAATTAGCCTACCTATTCACCGTAATGACGAGCAGGCGTGGCGTCATTGGACGAGCGGATCCGTTTCCTTGCTAGATAAGTGAACAGTTTTTATGCTTGCAAATTCCACCATGAAAATAGCGAATCCACCATGGTGCGAGCGCAACTGGCTTTTTTTTCTTTTCTATTAAGTTATTTAAAGGCTGTTCAGTTTTTTGAAAAAGCAAGATTAAGTGATTCTCAAAAAGTATTAACGAAAATAAGATTGGATGTCACAGGTGAAAAGTCATCAATCATCAATCATGTTAAAGATTTTAGTTGAAATGAACTCATGCCGTGGAAAAGATTTTGGTCATATTGGCCATATCTACTATCCAGAAATTTCATTGTCATCAAACTGAAATATTTGAGTTTATTTTCAAAAGAAGTAGTGTAAATTGACATTGACTGTTTGTCTCTGTCAGTCTCAGGTGTTTTTGAGGAGCTACTACAGAGACGGTAATATCGAGCTCTCTAAACTGCTGTATAAGATGGGTCAGAGTCTGCCTGGCTGGCTCCGAGAGATACTTCTCAACATCAGGTAACAGAGTCTGTCGCGATGCTGGATGCCACAAATGTCTGGAGTCCAGATGATCATCCGGACTGGACCACATGGAGTTGGACATGCAGGAGGAACAGAACCCCTCTGACCGGAGTTTGTTCTTACCTTAGATGAGTTTAGCCGTTTCATCATGGAAACACCTTAAAAGCACATTAACTCACTGATACTAGCATTTAAAAGCCAGTATTTATGAACTAACTTCTGATCAGACTGTGTTGAACTAATATGAAAATCGTCCCGCTGACAGAATCACTTTGCACTTCGAGTGATGATACGAACTTGTGAACAATTTTTTTACTCAACAAATTTGATACAGACTCAATACAGTTTTATAAAGAAGTCAAAAATCATGACGACGAACTGATATGGACATCTGCTTTTTTTTTTTTTTTTTTTTTTTTTTACATTTGTAACACTTTTTTTGAGGGTTTGGGTTAGTTTTATGTTTTCTAACATGGATGTTTCAGGATCTTCGTTCTTCTGTGAAACTCTGTCAAAGCTCTGAGAATGACAGAAAGGCACCTAGCAATAGTGCATATGATTTGTGCACTATATCCCAGGTCTTCAGAAGTCATGTGATGCTTTGAGTGAGAGTGACAAACATAGAGAAATTTAAATTGTATTCATGTTCATTCTACGAAATATCATCTTTTGTATTTTACAGAGGAAAGTCATACATGAATGACATCACTGTGTGTTTTTGTGAACTGTCCCCTGAATTTGCAATTTAAAGGTGCAGTGTGTAATATTTATGAGGATCTAATGACATAAATGCAATATAATACACATAACTATGTTTTCAGTGGTGTATAAAGACCTTACATAATTTACTGTTATGTTTTTATAACCTTAGAATGAGGCATTTCTATCTACATACACCGCGGGTCCCCTTACAGTGAAGTCGCCATTTTGCGCCGCCATGTTTCTACAGTAGCCCTAAAGGGACAAACTTCTCTACAGACCTCTAGCTGCTACTCTGCTGTCTCAGACGACATACTTGTCCTGTGTCGGCCACCGTAGCTTCTCTACGTGCTTTGAAAAGAAGGGGTGAGCGGTTGCAATTCACAACCTCGCTGCTAGATGGCACTAAAATTTACTAAAACACTTTAAGTGTTTATTGTATGAGTTTTTTTATAGTATCCGTGTATCAGTTAATTTCCACATTATGATTGAAACTAGTGATTTTATTAGGGGGAATGCATTATTAAAGCAATAGTTCACCCATAAACTAAAATTATGTTTTGTACTCTTTCAAAACCCCTATGACTTCAGTGGGACACAAAAGGCACAATATTGTTGTGTGAAGTCTGTTTTCTGAAGCTATATGATATTGGTTTGTTTTTAAATCTCATTCACAGAGGCATATTTTCAATCTCTTCAGGTTTGATGTCAATGAAATCAAACACCACTGGCTTTCATATCTCATAACAGCATTTTTCCTTTAACTTTCCTGGATTTTTTATTTATTCATTAATTTTCCCTCATAAAGGTCAGCTGTCGTCTGTGTTGACTCGAGCTGGCAGGGGCGGTTCTGTTTTTACGGGGCTGTCTGTCATCTTATCCCCCCTAAAACTATAATCATCTCTCTGAAAGATCAGGCCAGTGCTGCTTTAAGAAAGTTTTTAATGATCATGTTTTTAAGTCTTATTTTAAACATTTGAGTTATTTTAATGTACTCGCACGCTGTGATAGATAATTCTGTCCGTGCACGTAGAAAGCTCCTTCTCAGGCACACTTTACACCTGTATTAACATGCGTTTTGGTTGACTGGATTACAAGTAGACTAGGGAGACGCATTCCTGTTTACACCTGGCATTTTAATCTGTCGCTTTTGTCATTTTCAACTATTTCTATCCTGATTTCTTTGAGGGAGGGTCTGTGGGCTGTAAATGTTTGTGTTTTTTCAGATCTTACGATCTATTGGACAAAAACAAAATTATGTCAAAATCCCCGTCTTGACGAGTATCCATGTAAACAACGGTTTAGGTGCACTATGTAACTTTTCCGTCCGCTAGGGGGCGCCTATTCAAAACAAAGGCGTAGTCCAATTTGAGCTTGGGGCATGTGGTTTTCACCTTATAGCCGATGGAAAAGAATCGGGATAGGACTCAGGGTTATTATGAGTGTGTTTAAAATGATGTTATGACGTTACTCTGCGTTTGCTCAGCAGCTGCTGTGACACTTGTTCACACTGCTAAGAGTAAAGCGCTTCTGCCAAATGAAACCAGAAACCGAGGGTAACGCAGATATGACGCCATTGACTGGCGACTCCATCAGATGTCCCGGCTCCTTGGTTAAAATAGTAATTTTCTCACAATTTACAAATAGTTGGAAACATTTGTGATATTGTAAGTACTCAACTGAACAAAATATATAACACCGGCCTAGTGGTTTTTAGATATTTTACTGAAAATGTTTTACATATTGCACCTTTAAGAAAATATCAGATGTATTATTATAATGAATGCGTGCATTAGGTCTTAAAGTGACAGCTGCCTCATATACCTTCGGTTTGCTATGTTCATAATGTTAATCAAACAACAAAAGTTTATATGATTTGTATTTTTGCTCTCTTGTATTTATTTGTGCTATTACTTTAATTTGTTATTATTTTATTATTGTCTTAATATTTAGACTTTAGGGTAACATGGAGGAAGATGCTTTTACTTTTAAACTGTAACATATTTAGATATAAGTTTAGCATGTGCAGGATGACGATGCATCAACTAGTGTGTTATTACAGGATATAAATAGAAACATTTGCTAATTTGGTTGTTATAAAACAAAATGTAAAACTATTGAAGAGGTTACTCCACTACTGGGGTAAAGAGCTCCCCTGGCTAAACTTTTACAGAATGTATAAATGTCTTTTGATTGTGGTCATTGTGACTTAATATAGTGGTCCCAATTTACAGTGAGGCTCCACTTAGGCAGTGCTCTCTCCTACACATTCCCCCTGAAGAGCAAATCCTAACCGCCTCTGACAACTGCTGGGATTTTCTCTCATGCATGAACATTAAATTATAGACTAATGAATTGAATATTGGGAAGATGATGGAAAACAAATCACAGATGTGTCCTTTATTATAGGAAATCTGTGGTGGTAACATGGCAAGAATACAGTGGTTTTACATCTGTTTTATTACAAGTGTGTTCAAAAACATGGTAGGCTTATTACCACAGTTTTTATGGATTATTGATATGGTAATACAATGTTAGTAGAAGCATCTTTCAATACACGATCCACAAATTAATTATCATGTTTTCTTCTTTGTTTGATGTCTGACTTGGTCAAACAGATGCAGATTAGAATTGAGAAAAATAAACCACACTACTACTAATTTTGGTGTGTGTGTGTGTGTGTGTGTGTGTGTGTGTGTGTGTGTGTGAGAGAGAGATCTTCAGATGTCATGTTGTTGCTATGGTTACACATCTCCTAAATGTGTTTTATGAGTTTAATTACTCTCAGGTTGTGTTTTGGTTTGAAAAGCTCCTTAGAGAGTTTTAGATTATTAATGTGAGTTTCTCATTTCCAATGAAGTGGCTTTCTTGAAACTTTCAGTCATGGCTAGAGACTTTGTTTTTTAAAACTAGAAAGCTTATATCCTATGATACATCAGTAATGTATAAAAATGCTGTTGTAGAGTATTATCATCTAAGGTGATGAACCACATGGTGGCAGCAGAAGCCTCGTATATTGTATGGTATATAAAACGTATTTTGTCAAACAGTCTCGTAGACATTGCATCGAATGGGAAAAACCCATGTATGGCCATTTTACACACACATATTGCATAAGGTAAAATGGTATAGCCTATCAATTCATTCAAATAAACAAAGTTTGGCTAAAAAAAAATCCTAAAACCTGCAAATTTATCAGTGAATGAAAACAAATCCCATAGTTTTTGCCTATAGGCTACCTGTCATTTCACTTATTTAAACAGCTAGGACATAGCATAACATATAAATAAAATATAATTTTTCCAAAAAGTTTTGCTCAGTTGTTTGTTTTGCTCATTAACAATGTAATGACTTTTTTTAATGGTTAGCACAAATGCACAATCTTTTGTGCTGTAGATTTTTGTTGATACCAAACCATCTTAAAAACATACCAAGTACAATAACTATGCAGTTTTAATAATCATTTATTTCCAATAATAGTAAAAGGATAAGATAGGAATAACGATATCGCTGGAACCATGTTCAGAGCGGGTTATTTTTTTCAGCTGATGATTAAAACACTGACATACAATCAGAATCCACCCAAACATTTAAAGCAACAGACAACAAAGGTAAATGTTCTTAAACTTGATCGATAATAACGTGGCAGAAAATGACCAGAGACTTTTCCTGATTTAGCTTTTGTGCTAACCTCCTGGGAAGTTTTTTTTGTGAATTATGTCATTACATTGTTTAGAGCATAAGAAACAACTGAGGAAAACTGTTTGGAAAACTGATATTTTATTCATATGTTATGCTATGTCCTAGCTGTTTAAATAAATACAATCACAGGTAGCCTATAGGCAAAAACAATGGGATTTGTTTTCATTCACTGATAAATTTGCAGGTTTTAGGATTTTTTTTTTAAACCAAACTGCTTATTTAAATGAATTGATAGGCTATACTATTTTACCTTATGCAATGTGTGTGTAAAATGGCCATACATGGGTTTTTCCCATTCGATGCAATGTTTACACTGTATCCAATTTGCATATTATTGTGTTTATGGAGCAACATGTAAAGAAAAAACAAGTCTAATAATGGAGTAATATAATTGGCAAAAAAAATCATAATATCTAATAATTAATAGGATATGTAATTTATTTTCTTATTTGCTTGTTGTGTCTCCCAAAATGCCGGATAAACGTCATTTAAGTCCTGTTGTCCTCTGAGGACATGGAATTAATAAATGCCCTGTTTTTTAACAGAAAAAATGTAATATTGATTAGAAAGCCCATAACATTTCCCTAAAAGATTGATAGATTGATTTATAACAAACAATATGAAAAGTCAGATTTTAATTACAGATTATAATAAAGTCAAATTATAATTACAAAATACTATCATATTTCCAAAAGAGTGCTTAATTTCATCACTAAATGAATGTCCGTCGTTTTTAAAGTCCAAGGAGTTTTTTGTTGTGCTGGTGAAACCTCCAAACATTCTCGTAAATCTGGGACACGTGTGATGTTGGAGAAATTATATCAAATCATCCAGACTGAAATTCCACTAAATGTGTCAAACTTGCATTACATTACACAGTAAGGTGACCAGACGTCCTCGTTTTCCAGTGACCCGACTGGAGCTGTCCCCGTTTTACAGCTCATCTAGACAACAAGCTATGCATGCAGCAAGCGCTGGTTATAGGACCAATCGTGTAGTGATTATTTTTACCAGCAGATGGCGCTGAGATATGCTAGCTAGAAGTACTTGGACGCGCGCGCCGCTTCTACTTCATGAAGAATCGAGAGCAGAGCGCCATTAACATCAAACATCATTCAACAAGAAACATCGTTATCGAGGTAGAGACATATTCATTAGAGATATATTCAACTAGTTTGGATGTGCTTTATAACACGGTCTCAAGGGGGCGTAATTGTTTTGCACAATTTTAAACGTCCCCACAATTTCTACAGTCAGAAGTAATAAACAACTAAACATTTACACTTGCAGCAAATACATTGACAGAATACACACACTTTCTGCTTCAAGTAAGCCTAAAATTCAAACTAACAAGCCGAAATAAGAATAGTAGCCTAATAGTAGGCTACAATGGGTTAGGCCTACTGTTTTCATTGTTGATTTTATGTTTTATTTTTTTCCTGGTGTGGTCTAGGATTAAAACCAAACCAAAAATCGTAATAATCAAACTAAATCATAATAATAACTTATGTTAAGAGTTTGGGGAATTTAAAAAATGTTTTGTCCCTGTTTTTTTAAACTAATTATCATTTAAAATGAGATATTTTGACCAATCAAATAGAAAAAGTCCCCGGGTTCCATTTCAGAAATCTGGTCACATTTTTACACATGAACATTAATCTAAAACCAGACGAGTTTGTCAAAACAAATATTGAATGTTGGCTTGACAGTCTTTGAGGTAAAGTTTGAAGGATATGCAGCAATGTGTGGTTTGAATTCTTGAGCAGACGAGAGGTTGAGTGGAACAGAGAAGAAGATTGAAGGACAGGAAAGTTGAGCAATGTTGATATTTTTTAGTAGAAGTATGACCACAGGGGATTTTTTCCCCTGTCTCTTTTAGTCTCTGTAAAAATGTCCAAGTCAACCAAAATAATCAACCCTATAATGCCTACGGTGTCATATGTGATGCATTATTTCTAAAGCCTCTAAGTCAGGAGTTGTCAAACCTGCTCCAACACACTTACCAGCTATACGTTGATCACCGTGACTAGCTGGTTCAGGAGAGTTTGTTTAGGGTTGGAGACTCCTGAAGGGATCAACGACCTGATCATAGCTTTGCTGAAAAAACGTTTGCACCCTATCGAATACCTGATATAGACAATTGTGTGCTTGATAGTGTTTTACCAACATCAAGCACACAATTCACCAAACTGTTTAAACTTGGCTAGCAATTAAAAACCCCTTTAGTTTAACTGTAAAACGCTTTTTGCTGTGAAATGTTTTTTTTTTTTTTTAAGAATAGTTTTTATTATCAGTAATATGTCAAGATGAACACTTAGGCTTTGATTATCCATGAATTATATTTCAGAAAATCATGATAAATGTGAGTACCAATTATGATCCTTCAGGCTTTTTTTATGGAAGGTTTATCTCAGTCATCATAGCGCATTGCATTATGTTTTAAACCAGAGCTTTAATAAAAAATAAAAACCTAAGCATTTAAATATCTTCTTAATAAGACATATTATTGAAGATAGAGTGATGAATGATATTTCTATGGTTTTATACTCTAGAAGTAGTCTGTTATTGTTCTCAGACTAATTTAGTAGTCTGTAGTCAGACCTCATTGATTTAATTACATCAGAATTTTTTATAAATATTAGCATCTGCATCAAATTGCATATTGCTGCTCAGTTTGGGCCTCTGAATAAAATATAATTTATTCCTGCACATTTACACTATATCAGACACATGCAAACTTTTTTTCTTATATTTTAAGGTTAAATAAACGTTATTTTATTTTCTTCTGACTATGATGTATAACTAAATTACCATGAAATTATTGTAAACAAATATTTTCATGATTTATCACAACTTTTTATCTTTTGTCAAATCAACTTAGATGATTAATGTGGTTCAGATAACATCATATTTTGAGTTTCTATTTATTAAACCCATCTCCTTCAATTTTTATTTATTTAATTTAACTCAGGAAACCAGGTAACTTACTTTTTAAAGTTAAGCCAACACATTTATTTTTACAGTGAGATAGACTGATGTGAAAAACATGTTGCATGTGTTCTTTAGATCATGAGTGTCATCCTTTATCTTCCTGCTTGTCTGTAAACAAATGTGTTGTCAGGCAACCGTGCTGGTAGTGGGCTGTTAACGGAGGGTCATGGCCGGTATTGTTCCTGAAATGCTCCCCCTCCCCCTGAAGCAGGAGTCTGAAACGCTCTGCTCCAGCGGGAGGGAGAAGAAAGCCTTTATGAAGGCCTCCGCACTTACGGGAACCAATAAAGAACACATTCCTACGGACCGTCCGGAATGAATGTGTACAGGATTCCGATTGGAATTTGGAAACATTCCGAGCGGAATCTCAAAAGAAATTCTGTATCAGAATTAAGATCCGGATCAAATTTTGATTGGATTTGGATTGTACAAAACTGAGATTTAAAAAAAAAACCTAATTTGGTCTCAATACTGATAATAATAGTAGTACAGTATAGAATGTTGTGTTCTTAAAGAACATTCCAGCCAAAAAACAAACAAAAAAAACCTAAAAAGTAATGTCTGGGTAGTTTCTCCTTAAGCAATGAAAAGGTCAAGTCACATTGATTTCTAGCGCTCTATACAATACAGTTTGTTTTACCGTAATAAGCAGGAAAAACAGAATTAATGTTGTAAAATTAATCATTTCTGAAAGCCGTAAAGCAGCTCCACGGAAGACAATAGTGTCACTATTCAGATCAGTTCAGTCCAGTGTTGGTAAATTGTGGCTTTTGTTAAAATTGCCTACTTAGATTTTTCTCCTGAGGAAAAAATGAGTATGCTTTTGTTTCATACACTTAAAAATAAAGTGTTTTTCTGCAACAATGCATTAGTAGAAGAAGCATTTATGTTTCCCCAAAGAACCTTTCTGAAAATAACCATTCTTTGCTTGAATGATCCAAAAAAGCTTTTACCACTATAAAGTTTCTTCATGAAACCACAGATTCTAATCGTAAACCTTTTATTTAAAAGCATATGAGAAACAATAATCTACTTCTCATGTCTCACTGAAGTTTGCTGAGCAGTGTGATTGTCACATGTGCTTTGTTAGAGACGTGTGATGTAGTCTATTGCTCTGTTTTGAGGTGTGTGTGTGTGTGTGTGTGTGTGTGTGTGTGTGTGTGTAGGGTGGGGGTTTCTCTGGGCCCCTTTTTTTCTTGTTTCCTTGGTCACCCTGATGGACACACACACACTTTTGCTATGGCGGCCTCAGAGACGTGCAGCACCGTGCCTGAGTCTCCTGAACCAGAGTCCTGCGACGGACCACAACTGGACCAGGACCAAAACCAGAACAAGAAGGAGGAGGATGATGAGGACGAGGAAGATGAAGGGTCTGAGCTTCAAAACCGGGAACCTTCGGATCCGGAGTGTGTGGAGGAGAGATTCCGGATCGACCGGAAGAAGCTGGAGCTCATGCTGTACGGTGTGTGTTTGATCGATGACTGTCATAGTTTTCTGTAGAAGCTTCATTAATCTGATTGTTTTGTCTATGCAAACCCATTTAGAAACCAACCTGTTATGATTTCCAGCAAATGTGCTTGTGTGTGTGTGTGTGAGATGTGATTATCCATGAGCTTCAGATGGATGTGGTGTGTGGTGGTTCTGCTGTGATGAACAGGTTTAATGGTCTGTTATCATGAGCGGTCCAGGACGATTCTGGAGTTGAGTCGAGTTAACAGCCTGCTATTCATCAACACGAGCTCCAGGTGACATTCAAATCCCTCAGAGATGGAGAGCGAGAGACAGATGGAGCTTGTCAGAGAAGAGAGCGGGGAAAGCTTTGGATCCGGTGTAGAGGCGTCTCCTAAAATCAGGGCTAATGAGTCATTTTAAGATCTTCCTTAAGTACTTAGTTTTTTCAATGAGAGACAGTCGAACACAGTCTTGCAAAGTATACTACTTTCGACTTGTAGAAGTACACAGGCGTTTGACGCATACGCAGTTCTGAGCAACCTCTCGAGTTATAACCCGTGTAAATACTGCAAAAAAAGAAATGCTGACACTCGCGTACGTGTAAAACGTCAAGTATACTTTGGCCTTAAGATGTTAGATGTTTCACCTAAAATTCCTTATAAATTCTTTAATTATAAATAGATGTTTTTATGTTTTCTTGAGAGTCTTTGAAAAACTCACTGCCATGACACTAGGGTTTTGTAGGTGGTTGCCAGGGTGTTGCTATGTTAAGATGTTCTGCAGGTTGTTTTTGGCATGTTGCTAGCCTCAGACGTTACGTCTACGGACCGTTGGCTGAACGTCTGATGCATATGGCACACTTTTCTGGAAACGCTTTAGGAGTTTCAAAGTTGTCATCTGATTGGTTGAATTCTACAGGTGTCCTCAAGACGTGTGTGTCGTGTTCTTTAACGGTCCGCCTGGAAACAAATGCCCTGACGTCAAACTCCCTCATGTCGTTGTGTTTACAAAAGAGCGCTGACCATGATCAACTAGACGCTGGATTTTCAAACGTTTGTGAAGTTTGCATTGTTCCAGTACTTTTGCACAATGTTCTCGAATGAGTCATTTATAGACGCACGCCGGTCTGTTATGGCAGGGACATCGACTTTACATTTTCACGCCCCCTAAACATGACGCTCAATGAAACGGACTGTGATTGGTTGTGTTAACTGTCAATCAAATGTCCTCTTGGGCGGTCCTTGACCAATGAAAGCTGCGATGGAGTCCAGACCTTCTGCAGTTAGACTGAAGGCCTGGCTACGCAGACGAAGTGGTTGCTAGCAGAGTTATTATAGTTAAGTAAAACTAAAACCATAAAACATATTTTCATTACTTAAAGTAAAATAAATATAAATGTTTTTTAGCTTAACTTTATGTAATAACAACTACAAGTGAAATAAAAAATAATAATAACAAATGTACAGATATATAAAAAACACAATTACTAAAAAATTGAAAATGGAAAAATAAAAACTGATTAAAAATGTTACTAAAAACTACTAACTACTAGAACTAGTATCACAATGACGATACAATAAGTTCACGCCATGTCTTAATTACCATAATTACCAGATGACAACTCGTGATGTTCTAATCAATGGCAAAATGAATCTGCAGTGGTCACATGGTACAAGTCGGAGCTTTCTGAAAATTTCGAGTTTACAAGTTGTAACTCCAAATTCTAAGGACTTTAGCTGAGCACTTCTGGATAGTTGCTAGGGCATTCTAGGTTGCTATGTAGTTTCTTTCTGTCTGGTGTTCAAGAGTCCTGCACTCTCGTCTCTTTCTGTGATCTAGTCTGTAGATACGGCTCGGGTTCCTCCTCTATCGTGCATGTGTTGTTTTTTTCTTCCCCATGCAGCTGTTTTCTGGTACAGCAGGTGGAAATGGTGCGTCCGATCAGTCTGTTAAGCAGCAGCACCATCTTCCCAACAACACACACGATTTGAGGAACCATTCATTACTGGAGCATAAACCCTGCACTTACACACAGTACTTTAATACTGATTCTTGCTTTAATCTGTTTTCTTGTTCCTCTGTGTTTGTGCAGTATAGATGCTCATTGTGTCTTTGGTTTGGTGTGTTTGCTTCTTTCACAGGGAGGTGAATTAGTTTTGCGTCAGCATCGTTTGCTCTAACATAACTTTGCTGTTTGACGCCGTTTCTCAGCGACTTTGTGGTGTTTTTCTTTTACACACACACACACACACACACACACACACACACACACACACACACACACACACACACACACACACACACACACACACAGTTGTTCAGTCATTCTTGGTTGCAGAGCTGTGTAACCCGTGGTGATAGGGAGTGGCGAATGAAAGGAGGATGTTCTGCCTAACCCTGTAAATGTCACTCTGGGGCAAATGTGTTTAACTTTACCACCCCTACACACACACAGAGAGAGAGAGACGGAGCGAGAGAGACGGAGACAGAGAGAGACAGATAGACTTTATATGTTTGAACTCTTTTTAAATCTTAAGATGTTTTTTGAGTTGTGTAGTTTCTTTAGAGAACTGTCACCTGGACACAGTTTTAACAATCCAAAAAACAATTCAGAACACACACACACACACACACACACACACACACACACACACACACACACACACACACACACACACACACACACACACACACACACACACACACACACACACACACAGTTCCATCCATCCATCGTTCTGTCGGTCTCTCTATCCATCCATCCATCCATCCATCCATCCATCCATCCATCCATCCATCCATCCATCCATCCAAATTTAGAGAACTATCACATAAACACAAACTTTGAACAATCCAAAAACACACACTGCATGAATGTTTGTATTTATTTTAGTAACTTCTAATTTATTGGTAAACCATAAAGTATAAATATAACAAGAACTTTAGAGAACAATCACATACTGCTGGTCACAGTTTTAACCATCCAAAGACACACACACACACACACACACACACACACACACACACACACACACACACACACACACACACACACACACACACACACTAGAAATAGTCAAAA
The DNA here is from genome assembly GCF_024679245.1 of Pseudorasbora parva. Taxonomy (NCBI): domain Eukaryota; kingdom Metazoa; phylum Chordata; class Actinopteri; order Cypriniformes; family Gobionidae; genus Pseudorasbora; species Pseudorasbora parva. The sequence goes on along the minus strand of NC_090182.1, from coordinate 9,265,147 downwards.
TATCTAGCAAAAAGTCACTATAGAAATTGTGTGAAAAGTGTGCAATATAAATGTAATATTTAAATTCTGTATGATATATAATTGAAATATCTGATTAATATGACATATCACCCTGTCTTTAGCTCCTGCAGAAGGTTCTGGATTGTCAGGCGAGGAGTTCTTCGAGAAGGTAAGAATTCAAGTAATACATCTAATATTAACTTGTCTCATTTTCAGATTTAAGCATTTATGTGAAGAACCTCACAATAAATTGGGCTCGCTGGTGTGACTGTTACCTACATCTAGAAATCCTGTCAAACCAGCTGCCATCTGAAGGCATGGTTCAGACTCGCTCGTTTTAGTATGAAGATCACATGCTGGTGCAGTGCAGTTTCCTGGAAGAAAAAAGTCACTCAAGTGATTTTTTTTCAAACAAACAGAACAGATTGAGGTGTTTTGAAGGCGAAACAAGGAGCTTTGTGATGCTAATGAGTCATTGTCTCTGTTGAATGGAGGATCTGAAGATGCAAATTAAATGTCTTTTGAACACTGAGTTTCTCTTCCTTACACACTCATTGTTTCAGGTGATGAGAGAAACACACACACAGGTGAAATGGCCGTCCAAGCTGAAGATCGGTGCAAAATCAAAGAAAGGTGAGTGATGTCACACTTCTGTGGTCATGTACTGACCCTCATGGTGTCTGAAAAACACAAAAAGAGACTTTTAGCTTAATGTCTGAGCTGCTGTTTTATGACCAAAAAGTTAAAAATGCACCATAAAAGTATCATACAAGTGCACTTAAAGTTGTAAAAAGAACAATGAAAATACAAGAAAATATTTTTCAATTTCATTTTTTGCACTTGAAAATTTCGTGTTTAACTCAGTGTGTTATTTGCGATTTCTTTGTAATTATTTGTGAGCTTTTCTAGAAGTTTCTGAGTGAAAGTTTCAAAGAAAATCCTACGGCCATTTTTGTTTTAGTGTCATAAAACTAGTCAGTATGACTATTTGCCATTGCCAAGTGTTTGGTTACATGCAATTTCATTTGCCATCACTGACATCTGACCTGGTGCAATGCCTCTTCATGCTGCATTATGTTGAAATATGCAAATTAGATTTAATATAGAGGTATCTGGGGGAGTAAATGTGTCCATCCACCTATTGTTATGCTCGTTTTGGGATATTGTATAAAAACGCTGGCTGGAATACACATAACATAACGTATGCCCTTAAATAAGCCATATATATATATATATAGTTTTTTATCCATTAAGAACAAATGCACAATGAAAACACATTTATCGAATAAATGTACCTCTTTGCACAACAAAAAAACTCATGTGACTTTGCCTCAGCAGTGCATGTGACTGTATAACTGGACTAACCAGCATCCGGACGCAAGAGAACATGAGAAATATATTGGGAAAAAATAGCCAAAGTGGCTTCCCTGATTTCAGCAACTTTAATTTGTATTACTTCCTGCAATTTCCCAGGAAGTCACGATTTTGTTCTCTTGAATGCATGGGATGGAAACGCTGCTTTATTTGCAAATGTTTTATGCAATATTCCAAGTTTGCGCATAAGTTAAATTCACAACTTTGGATAGAAACGTAGTGAGTGATGACAGAATTCATTTTTTTGGGGGTGAACTATCCTTTCAAGACAACATTTATTTACATTCTCACTGCGGTGAACATCAAGTTTTTTATGTTCTTTATCTGTCTTTGTGGTGTTTTTAAAATGCTTTCAGACAAACCATGTGCAAAGTCGTAAATCAACAGCTTTGTTCAGTATTTTCTCTTAAAAACTCCAGTGAACCAGACACGTCACAAACTACCTTGTAACCAATTACATCAACATGCGTGCAAGCTTTAGTGTATCATTAGCTATGCTGTGAAGCAGGGGAGTTTCAAGATACATTTATTTTCCCCTTTCAGTCACGTTTGACGTACATCGGACGTCTCCATTCCCTCTTTCAGGGAACGAGGGTTAACCGAGACGTTTTTGATGATATGAAAAATTGTGTACATTTCGCAATATAGCAGGTGAATTATGCATATGATGTATATTACGAAGTTACGATGGACTAGCCTATGCTTTTCTCCACTGACAGTCTAAGATGTTCAAAGCGTTTCTAAGGATGATTGTCAGAAGGCAGCAGTCGACTCTGAGATGGCAAACAGGAACATGGTTTGTTTAACATTAGCAAAACATTATAAGCTGTTTGATAATGTAGTCAAGAAAAAGGCTAATCATACACTAAAAAATTGTTGGATTAACTTAAAAAAAGTAACTAACCTGGTTGCCTTAACATTTTGAGTTTATTGAAATAAAAAATTTGAGTTGATACAATGAAGGAAATTGGTTTAATAATTAGAAACTCAAAATATTATTGTATCTGAACCACATAAAAGTGATAAATCATAAAAACAGCACAATTTGGCATGTTTCACTGCGTCATCACAAATAAAACACAATTATCCAATATGCTTACTAAATCTGTTAATACATTTGTTTTTAAAGGTTGTCGATTCTCAAAAATGTTCATTGTATTAACTCAAATTTTTTATTTCAATGACCTCAAAATTTTAAGGCAACCAGGTAACTTTTATTTTTTTAAATAATGTTTTACTGTGTAGTAGTGTTGTGTCCAACGTTGTAGAGAGCAATACCTTTGTGCAGCGTTTACTACAGTAACTTGAGTAAAAGTTGTCTGAGCGGGTCTATGAGTTGGTGTGAGTGAGTGGAGGCGGGGCTAATTTGCATATTCTCGGATCCGCGTATACTAAATGAAGCAAGGGTGTAGAATTACATTCACTATTTTAAGGCATGAATAATTTTACACATGAAACTTCTGATCTAATCAAAACACAATGCATCTCCATCCACATTTTTTTTCCCACTGAATAATTTGTTTGGCTCAGAAGCATGCGGCATTATAGAAGGAAAATGCATTGTGATGATTTGTGAATTTCTGTCTAGATCCTCATGTTAAAGTGGAGGGAAAAAGAGCAAACGTTCTGGAGGCCAAACGGATGATTCTGGAGCTTCTGGAGACTAAGGTGAGAGTTGACCTGCTTTCGTTTCTCTTATTAAGGAGTGTTGATCTGTCTTGTGGAGATCTCACCCCAACCCACCTGTGCACAGGTGAATAAAGTCACTCTGAAGATGGACGTCACACACACGGAGCACTCTCATGTGATCGGTAAAGGGGGCGGGAACATCAAGAAGGTCATGGAGGACACTTCCTGTCACATTCACTTCCCTGATTCCAACCGAAACAACGGCACAGGAGAAAAGAGCAACCAGGTACTCGGATATGAAACCACAGAGTTTCTTCTCATCCTTGTGGCATATACTGATCGAAATACTAAATGCTACATTTTTCACATACCTGCAGGTGTCCATTGCGGGGCCGGTTCAGGGGGTGGAGTCTGCACGGAGACGGATCCGGGTCAGTGAGGCGCCATTCTAATTAAAGGGTTAGTTCACCCAAAAATAAAATTTCTTTCATTAATGACTCACCCCAATGTCGTTCCACACCCATAAGACCTCCGTTCATCTTCAGACACAGTTTAAGATATTTTAGATTTAGTCCGAGAGCTTTCTGTCCTTTGAATGTAAGTGTATGCCCACTTGCTGTCCACATCCAGAAGGTAATGAAAACATCATCAAAGTACTCCATATGTGACATCAGTTGGTTAGTTAGAGTCTTTTGAAGCGGCAACAATACATTTTGGTCCAAAAATAACAAAAAATATGACTATTCAGCATGGTCTTCTCTTCCGTGTTCCTCAAATAAAGAATAAAACGCTCATGATTCAAGATTCGGATCGCGTGTCAAACTGCCAAACTGCTGAAATCACATGGCATTGGCGATACGAATCACGACTCAATCTGCTGATTCATGACCGTTTGAATCTTTATTTGAGGATTGAAAACAAACGCGGAAGAGAAGACAATGCTGAATAAAGTCGTATTTTTTGCTATTTTTGGACAAAAATGTTTTGTCGACTCTTCAAAAGAGACGTGGACAGCAAGTGGGCATACACTTACATTCAAAGGACAGAAAGCTCTCGGACTAAATCTAAAATGTCTTAAACTGTGTCTGAAGATGAACGGAGGTCTTACAGATGTGGAACGACATTGGGGTGAGTCAATAATGACATCAATTTCATTTTGGGTGAACTAACCCTTTAATATTAATTATATTCAAATGTGATTTTTTTTAATTCAATATTCATATGTGTTTTTATGCTTCATATTTCAGACCATAATAGAAAAATTGTTTAAAGAAAAGCCTATTTTAAAACCATTCACTGTTACTTCCATTGTAACGGTGTCTTTATGATAATATAACACATCTTTATATTTTTTTTTGGGGGGGGGGGGGGGGGGTGAAATGCTGTTTCATGCATACTGAGCTTTTTACACTGTTAAAGACTTTGGTTCCCATTCTAAACATAGACAAAGTTTCAGAAACTAATGTTGGACGTTTGATGGAGTATTTCTGTGTCAAAAATACTCCTTCCGGTTTCTCACAAGTTTCGGAGAGTTTTTTTCGAGTATGGGTCGACTTGACGTTAATAGAGCGGAAGGTCCTTGTATGGGCCGTACGGGCTCTTCTCCCGGTAGGGTGCGCGCGCGCGTGACTAGAGCGAGAGAGGAAATGCACGTCCATAAACACTCTCTCAGGTGCAGATCCAGTCGATCCAGGCGCCGCGCTCCACTTTATTCCTATGGGTGACGTCGAGCGACTTCAACGCTTCAGCACAGCATTCTGGGAAGGCAGCGCTGCATTTGAACCGATTTGAACGCAGAAATGACGGGAAGCTTCACAACATCGCTTCAGTCACATCACAAAGTGGATCTCCACCGTTCACTGCTGTCACAGGACTTCACCAAATCATACCAAAGAAGTGTGTTTTTGACGGAGCGGTCCCAGCGATAAAGGTTCGGTCCTGCTTTGGAAGCAGCCGGTGAGTAAAACTGTTTCAAATGTCTCTGCTGTTGACTATCGTCGCGTGAGTAAACATCAGTAAACGACACGATCGCGTGCTTCGTCATTCAAATGCGCTAACGATTAACTTACTCCATTGTTGTTCTATGTATAACGTTACACTAGTGTGACGTGCAAAACCGTTTTGCTTGCTACTGCTAAGGTTTAGTCGCATACAATAGTCCATAAACCGAATCATGTCCTCATAAACTGCGAGTAAACACACACAGGCCACTAAATACAGTACATACCACAGAGACGGACGTCCTGCTGTTGCTGTTTCTCCTGTTCAATTTATTTCAGCCTCCGAATGATTCTGGATCATATCTATTAGCTGAGATCGATACCAAGGGTTTCTCCACGCTTGAGGACGTCACCGCTTTGTGTGCATTCGTCATTCTTTAGCTCCGCCCACTCGATACGCCTCCAGGCGCTCGTTTTTTTCCGGAAAGACTCGGAACAGCCTATATTTCTTTTATAAATATTATAAAACTAAAGACTTTTCGGAGATATGAAGGATGCAATACTGCTCTATAGGTACTCAAGATTGACATGAGATTGACTGAAACTGAGTGTTTCACCCCCCTTTAAAAAAAATAAAAAAAATTAAAATAAATAAAAACTATATATATATATATATATATATATATATATATATATATATATATATATATATATATATATATATATATATATATATATATATATATATATATATATATATATATATATATATATATATATATATATATTTTTTTTTTTTTTTTTTATGTTATATATTTTTTATTAAAAGTGTTTTTGTATCACTGACACTATCAATCAATCAACTTTATTTATATAGCGCTTTTACAATGATGATTGTTTCAAAGCAGCTTCACAGTGTTAAACAGGACAACATTGCAAAAAAAAATTATTTAGCTAGTTTAATTTGGATAGTTTATAGAATTAAATATGATCAAAATAATAAATTTTATTTGTATATTCAATTGAATAACTTAGATCATAATTTAAGTGTCCCCAACTGAGCAAGCCAAACCAAAGGCGACAGTGGCAACGAACCAAAACTCCATCAGGGCGTGATGGAGAAAAATAAACCTTGGGAGAAACCAGACTCTGTCGGGGTGCCAGTTCTCCTCTGGCCTATTATTAAACAGTGTATAATTATTACTCTAGCAACCTTGCAGGTCATAAATCATATTAGATCGGAATATTCAAAATTTTGGGTATCACGCAAGAGATGGGTTCATTTAGGATGGTGCGTCGATTACACAAGAGTATGAATACTTGAAAGATCGGAGTTATTGCACCGGAGACGGGTTTATTGAGGATGACGTGCCGGTGAAGCAAATTCAGAGGAGACACAATTTGACACAGTCTCAGCAGACACTCCAGGATGAGCTGGTCATGTCCAGACGCAGGTCCAGCATCCGATCCGGACACGGCCTGGATCCGGCAGACTGCAGTAAACCTCGGGATAAACAGAGAGACTAACATGTCTAAAGTGCTAGTAAAGAGAGTCAATAGTTTCTGTTGCAACATCAAGTTCCTCTTGGCTATCTGTAATGCTGAGGAGATGGAACTGATGAGGAAGATTATGTACAAAGCAATCTTTAGTCGCAGCGGTTATAGTCCTGCCATATTTGAAGTGAGGGGATGGCTTTGCAGCCTTAGCTAAATTAAGTATACATGATATTAGGTAATGAACTGAGATGTCAAAACTTCAAAGGAATTATATTTGAAACTAGACTTCTGAGTAATACTGAAGATATTATTATAAATTACAGCAACACCTTCCCCTTTACCTTTCAGACGTGGCTCATGTTTATAGCAATAATCTCGGGGGGTGCACTCATTTAAAGTAATGTAGTCGTCAGGTTTTAGCCAGGTTTCTGTCAAACACAGCACTTCTAGGTTATGATCTATAATCATATCATTGACAGCAAGCATTTTTGGCGAAAGGGATCGGAAATTCAGCAACCCGAGCTTTATCAATTGTTCATCCGTATTATATCTGTTGTTTAACTGTAACAGATTCAACCCGGCGCTCTGGTGGAGTTAAAGCTACACTGTGTGATATTTTCCCCCATCTAGTGGTGAAACGGTATATGACCATCCAGTGAATAATAGTTTCTGTTCCTCTTAATTTCGATTTCGTTTCAACTCCTACGGTGGCCGATTTAGTCATGGCTTCCAGTTCGACCTCTTCGGTGACTGTTGCAAGTGATGAGGTTACTTTTGAAAACTATTATAATTTGCAGTTATTTAATTTGCCAAATGATCTATGATCAAATTAATATATGTAAAATGAATAATAGTTTTACGTTTTCGTTATTTTTTACCATTTCATTGCTAACATCAGCTATCAGGTTCCAGACGAATGCAAGCTATTCTTAGTAAAGGAACTTTTTTTATCAGTGCTATCGTTATTCTTTATATTATATGACATCACTAGCGTAAGGCAAACAAATTATAATGCAATTCAAATATTAATCTCATGTTATCCGTCATAGAACACTGATTTATGTTATAAGGTAAACAATACTTTTTCATCATTGACGCGAGGAAAACTATCCTAGACGTCGTTCTAGTGTTATGCTCAGCACACCATGATATAATTAGCCAAGCAACAATAAAAGGCTGAATTAATATTACCTGTCGAGAAGAAAGCAGGAAACGTCGGCGTTCTTTTTAAAATCGTTGCTCCTCATGAGCTCTTTCCATCTTGGAAAGGCCACTCCAATATTTACTTTTGTCTTGTTGATTTGCCCGTTGCGTTGCCGTCTTAATTCTCTTTTCCGCTTCCTTGGCGACTCTGATACATATCCAGCAATGCTACTAGGTCCCCGACCCGGGTCGAATTCGGTAATCAATGCCGGGACGTGGTTGCTTTCACACAGAAGGCGACCCGGCAATGTTCCGGGAATATTGCGGGTCCGAAGTGCATTTAGAAAGGGGCTTAAGAGTGATCCTCCATCATCATATAGCAGCCTCAAGCAATCCTCCTCTTCACATTCGACACGGTGCCATCGAGTGTAAAAACGCGAAAAGCGAAGCTTGAATTTACGGGTATGTCTCTCTTTGGCAAATGTACTTTCAAGATGGAGGAGCAACATGGCGACCGCCATCCGAACCCCTAACACTTATGCATTTTCAATGGTATATTATAATATTAAGAGAATGCATTATTACTTGAAAGAAGTAAATATACATTAATGAGCACATATATTTTTGAAAGAACTAAGTGATTTTAGCTAAGAATAAACTAAAAAAGTTACACAGTGTAGCTTTAAATAGTCTGTAATCGGTGCTCTTGGGAAAGGGAAAAGACGAATGGCAAAAAAGGCAGGTCCAAGGCACTCAGTTAAGTGAAGGATAAGGAAATAATTAAAAAGCCTTTATTTGGTATGGCTTAAGTCATTTTAAAATACAAGAGCCAACATGTTTCGACCCAAATTGGTCTTCATCAGAGCAGTGCTGCTCTGCCCTGATGAAGACCAATTTGGGTCGAAACATGTTGGCTCTTGTATTTTAAAATGACTTAAGCCATACCAAATAAAGGCTTTTTAATTATTTCCTTATCCTTCACTTAACTGAGTGCCTTGGACCTGCCTTTTTTGCCATATATCTGTTGTTTATTTGTTGGACATTAATTAAATTTTTACTGTTGAATGGTTTTGATGGTTTTTTGTATTTACTAATTCGGGGAACAGACACAGTCTCTATGTGATGATATCTAGGTGAAAGCGTCTCTATGTGCTGGGATTTAGCTGACTCTGGTGACGTGAGACAGCTAGCAGACGGTTGGTTTAGCCAGTTTGTCTGCTTCCTATAATAGTGTATACATAACTTTGTATACACTATTATAGTTTTTGTCAATTTTAGTTAAATTTTTTTGTATTTAATTTTTAAGTCTTATTTTTAATATTTTTTAGTTTTTAGTTATTTTAATACTACATTCTTATTTAGTATATTTAGTATAACTTAAATTAAAATAAAGTAAGAAATGTTGGTGTCTAGCTGAAATAAAATAAATGTTTTTTTATTTTATTTCAATTATTTGATTAATAATATATATATTATATTGCATATTCATATGTTCATTGTGGTATTTGTTATTCTGCCTTTCCTTTTTATGCTCATTTAAAAATAATGTACTACCGGAATGAAAATCTAGTGAGAATCACCATCTAGATTAATGGGAATTAACAAGGCATTTTAATGAATATTCATTATATTCAAATATGTAACTTTAAATTCAGTGTTATAATTAGATTAAAAAATGTGTTCTTACGGTTGTGTGTGCATGCGAATCTGTTGTGATTTGCTTAAGTTTGTGACCTGCAGGACTTACAGCCCCTGGTGCTGACCTTTGACCTCCCGGTCACACTTGTGGGGGGTGTGGTGGCAGATACAGGGTCGCCGGTGATCCAGCACGTGGCTCAGGCGTTTGGAGTGAGTGTGAGCTTCAGGACGCAGCCCAAACTCTACTGCAGCACCTGCAGTGTGAGAGGAGTGCAGGGAAACACTGCTGCTGTGAAGGTGATATGACACCACACACACATCTATAACACAACCCTGCATCTTGCAGATTTGCAAAAAAGCCTTGATATTGCCCAAACATTCAATCGAATACATTTTATTCACGAAATAAGAATGAAGATTTTTCATATTATATATTTATATGTTCGAAGCCACTAAAGGGACATGGTGAAAGAAGAAAAAATACAAGTTGGGAGAAAAGATCATGTCAACGTGTCCTCAAAAGCTTTTGCGCTCATCTGAGAAATTTTGCGTTCGCTCACAAAGAACACAGAAGGTTTGCAAACTAACACAATGGTTTTCAGGGAACACATAAGCATAATTTTTCCATCTCATATTTTCTCCATTACCATGACACTTTAGGGGCTCCATATATATATATATATATATATATATATATATGTATGTGCCATGGAAACCCATTCCATGAAGCTCTCGACGCTGTTCTTGAGCTAATCTGAAGGCCACACAAACTTTAGAGGTCTGTAGCGATTGACTCTGTAGAAAGTTGGCCACTTCTGGTCACTGTGAGCCTCAGCATGTGCTGACCCCGCTCTGTGACTTGACTGGCTGAGTTGTTTTTGTTCCTAATTGCTTCCACTTTGTTATAATACCACTAACTGTTGACCGTGGAATATTTAGTTGTGAGGAAATTTCATGGACTTATTGCACAGATGGCACCCTATCACGGTACCACGCTTGAATTCACGAAGCTCCTTAGAGCAACCCATTCTTTCACAGATGTTTCTGGAAGCGTCTGCATGCCTAGTGCTTGATTTTATACACCCGTGGCTGTGTAAATGATTGGAACACCTAAATTGAATCAAAATAATGTCAAAACACTTCACATAAACATTTATACATGAACTAGCTTTTTTTTCCACAGCTTATTTTGTCTTTCTTTTCTGTCTCTGTTTGGATGTAGTAAAACACCCACAGATGTAGTAGAAAAGATCTGGGTCATGTTTGCATTTACTTCTGTCACTGGCCATAATTCTAACCTTGAAATCAGGCATGAAATAATGTAGAAGATGTGAAAATCAGCTGAGAATTGAAATGATAGTTATAACCTGGCTCAGAGGAAGATAGGAATCATGTATTTGTGGCAGTTTTACTGTGATTAAAAAATAATGCAAGACTTTTACGCCTTACAAAGCGCTGTGTAATTATTCCTTGACCTTTGACCTGTGCAGAAGGCGACCTGTGTCCTCATGGAGCTGCTCTTGGGCTCGGGGCTGACGGGAGTGATGGTGAGCACACAGCTGGACGTCACCTCACAGCAACACTTGTTCCTGTTGGGTCAAAACGGAGCCAACTTCCTCACCGTGATGCATCAGACACACACGCAGATCATCCTGCCCGACCTCAGCGCTCCGCAACACACACCCTCGCTCCTCATCCAAGGCACAGCCGAGGGAGTGTGTCTCGCTCGACAGCAACTGATGGTATGAACCTGTGTGTGTGTGCCCTTACAAAGAAGAAATGTGCTATTAGTGTTCTGTGTACAGATTAATTTACCTGTACTTCAAATCTACTTAAAGTACAGTTAAAGATGTTTCAAGTATACAAATGTATACCTAAATGGGAACATGACAGTATAATTAAAGTGCAAAAATAACCTATAAATAGTAAACTACAAGTATGATGTTATGTTCACTTAAAGACAACATACAAGTATGCTTTCTGGATTAACTACTACTTCAAAGTGCACTTAAATAAACAAAAAATGTGACAATTAAAAGCAATTAACTGAAATATATATATATATATATATATATATATATATATTTATTTATTTATTAAGTTTGATTAAACAATTTTTTTAATATTTTAATTAATTATAATAACCCTGGAGATATACATATGATTATTGTAAACTGAAACTATTAAAAACATAATAATTTTTAACTGAACATTTCTATGTTGTTAAGTTTATTTACGTTCTTGTTCTTGTTGTTCTAAAATGACAAAAGCTAAACCTGAAATAAAAAAAATAAGTAATAAATGTTTATGTCCTGGTGGCCTCAAATAACATATATGTCACCGTTAAAAATGTCATTGCATTAGGAAATATCAGAGAAAGTGTTATTTAATGTGAAAATAGAAACATTTCTGACAGGATTAGCAACATAATAGATAAAATAAACAATAACTTATTTATAATGTTTGTCTCCTCTGGGCCGTCCTGCTCGCGTCTGACTGTGTCTGTTCTCATGCAGGACTGTCTGCCAGTCTGTCTGATGTTTGATTTGAAGGACGAAGGAGATTCTGACCCTCGGAAACTCGCTCAGATGATGCAGAACCTGGGCGTTTTTATCAGCGTCAAACCGAAGGTCAAACAGACTGCCAAGGTATTAGCAAAGCACCCACAATGCACTTGTCACAAAAAGGATGCATACAAATGTGAAATTCATATACTTTTACTACAGACTAAAATTACAGGTACATACTTTAGAGTCTTGATACAGCAGACATTTTGGGGGTGTTCACACTGTTAAATCCAGGGTATTCTCACAAAAATGCGTATAAATAGTACGAGTGTGCAATGTCGTGGAATGTATACGCCAAAACTCATTTTGGCGTGTCTATGGCACGCTGTTTTTCGCGTGCATATGATACGCATTTTATGGCGTATTATGCATACGAACCCCCCACCCCACCACCCTAAACCTACCCAAGCGCGTGTCATATATACGCCATAAAGTGCGTATCATATGCACGCGAAAAACAGCGTATCATATGCACGCCAAAATGAGTTTTGGCGTATACATTCCACGACATTGCACACTCGTACTATTTATACGCATTTATGTGTGATCGGGTTGCTTAAATCACTAAATTATGTTTTTTAAAATGTATCATAATTTGACTTTTAGGGTCAAAGAGAATCACCATACAGCTTTTGTTTCCATAGAACATGGGGTTGTGGGTAATATTAGACCAAAAGCCACCCATACCTTAAAAATCCACCAGAAATACTGAGCCCTATTATACCCTATAATCATCAGCCAGGCACCATACAAGAGTTTTTTGCTCGTTTCAGCCCATCACAGTTATCATTTTTATGTCCTGTGCCACGTTGTTATAGCAAGTGCATCTGTTCGTCCATGAAATCAAGTTGTGTCCAGGCATTGTCAAATCGACTGCGCCATTGACCAACAAAAACCTGGTCTAAAGTCAATAGCACAGTATTGTTTCTATTATTTAAAGGTTACATTAGTAATATGTGCCTGTATGCGGGTGCACAACGCGTGTACACACTGCTTATTACACACAGGTACGCGCAGCAGCACACACATTTTTAAATATTAAAATTAAAAGGATTCCTCTCTGGAGAAGTCATTCTTCTTCCAAATTCCACCATGTAAATATTGACTCTGCCATGGTGCAATTGCAACTAGCTTTTAAAGGGAATGTAAGATGAGACTCTGATTGGTTTACACACCCACGACTCATTAAGAGAATAGGGACAATCCTTTTGGACAATGTGCCCTAACTGTTTTTTCCATCGTTAAACTAGCAAAGGTGAATTTGGACACACATTTCCTGTGCCGTGTGCTTCAGAGCATGTGCTTAGATTGTTAAAATAGGGCCCATTATACCATTCAGACACAGCTGACATACTGTTCTCAATGGACTATCCAATGATTTAAGATGCTTTGAACAGTGTTTAACTGTTTGGATAAAGTGTAGATAGTATGCTGAGTTATTTGTTAAATTTAAAGGGGTGGTTGCATGTGATTTCACTTTTTTTTAACTTTAGTTAGTGTATAAAAGTTGCTGCTTGAGCATAAACAGTATCTGCAAAGTTACAGCGCTGAAAGTTCAATGCAAACAGAGATATTGTCTTTTAAAGTTATGGCAGTTTATTGCCTAAAAACGGCCGGTTTGGACTACAACGAGCTTCTTCCCGGGTTGGGGACATCATGAACCCTCTCTAGTCACCGCAGATGTGACTTCTGCCTGTAATGGTAAGGGGCGTGGTGTTTCCGGACAACCTGGACTTGGCACTTCAGCCAATAAAAATACAGGAAACTACATTTGGCCATCTAACCAATCTAAGACCACTGCGTTTTTCAGAGGGATGGGCTTCATAGAAACAGGAAGCAAACGAGCCGTTCAAAGGACAGTGGCTCCCAGATCCAGAGAGTAATATGTATCCAAAAACCTATAAAAAACTGAGATATCATTATTATTATTGTTATTATTATTTTACTACTACTACTACTACTAATAATAATAATATTGTTATTTTTATTATTAGTAGTATTGTTGTTATTACAATTAGTACTGCTGCTGCAATTACCACTGCCACTATTATTATTAAAACTATTTTTATTACAATTATTATTATTATGTTTGTTTTAAATTGTTTCGAAATTGATTTCTCAGTCAATGACTCCGTATTCATAATAAATAAATAAATAGTGATAATAAATAGAGTCACATAACAAATCACACTAGATTAACCTACTGGCCAAACTTAAACACAAATATTTTTTTATGTTTTATTTTTATTTATTTATTTATTTTCTCACCCAAGCTATGTGTATATGTATGTGCCTTGTCTGTCACTTTGTAAAGTAGCTGTGTGGTGTTAATAAAAAAAACTAAACAAAGGACAGTGGAGACAGTGGTGTGGAATAAAGGTAAAATATAAGAAAAATATGCCGTAAAAAAAGAAAAAAGAAGTGTTAAGACATGTTATACTGCGCCCCATAAACACAACCAACCAAATTTTCTTTATTCTTCAAAATATATTCTAGTTAAAACAATCATTTGAAATTATATCATTAGAATTTAAATCATATCAAATATTTGAAACTTTACCAAATAAATTACATTGTAGCATTTTATTAATATAATAAACTTTCTCAAAAATAATATGAATATATTGTTTCAGCTGATTTAGAATTTCAGTACTGATTTTCATATTGCGTTAAACTTTTTTCCTCAATTAGCATTAAAAATGAATATTATTTCCCAGTGTTGAAACAACATTTTGGCTGTTTTTTGCTCATTAATATACTGTATGTATAACTGTTTAAAGTGTCTGTGTCCAGTCAGTGGTTGTGAAAGGTTTGGAGAGGAACATCACTAACCTATATGAGGCCAGGCGTCTGCTGCTCGGACTGGACTCCAGTGAGGTATCCGTGGTGACCAAGAATTTGTCTGAGGTCTCCAAGGCCCCTGTGGACCCTCTGCTGGCCAAGAATGGAATCACAGGCTACTGGCTCAATGTGTTAATGCAACAACTGTGCCTCAATGAGACAGGTGTGTGTGTGTGTGTGTGTGTGTGTGTGTGTGTGTGTCAGTGGTTCATGAGTGCTTTCATCCTCTTTTATTTCAATGATGCTTGTTTGTTGTGCTAAATAAACAGTATTTGTTCCTGTCATTCTTCAGGCGCTGTGCCCTCTCCAGATGCTGTGATTGGCTCTCTCTCTGGGAAGCCCCGCCCCACACCACCACCCGGATTGGCTGTTTCCTCAGAAGATGGACGGATAGGACTCAAAGGAGTGGAGTCTAAATTAGAGAAGGTTTCAATGATCAGAATCCTGATGGGTTTAGAATGAACTTACTAATGTGCTACATACATTTGTATGTGTACAAATATGTGTTGGTCATATTTCACTCAGTAATATTTCCCCCCCCCCTAAAATGTAAGATAGATGTAAGATAGATGTAAGAAATAAGCTTATTTTATCATTATTTTTTTTAATCATTAAATCTAATTTAAGACCTTTTTTCATTTTTTAAATAATATAATAATTATAATTTGTTATGTAGAATATATACAACTGTGCACAAATATTATATTAACGATTATTAATGTTCGTATGTAATATATGTATAATATAATATTTAATTAATTTAAAATATATATTATATTCAAAATAATATATTCCATTTACAAAAATATTATTTGAATTTATATTTATACATAAGTATTTATACATCATGGGTGTATTTGTTATGCTGCTTTTAATGTCTGTGCTCATTTAATTACTCTGGATAATGGGAATTACCACCAACAAAAAATAAATAAATAAGAAAACTTATTATCATGAAAATGTGCTTAAAGGGGTACTTCAGCACTGAAATGCTGAATCTGTATTTAAACTGGGTCATTAATGAAGTAGAAATGTGAAATTATTTTGGAATTTGGTGCCTTCTAGACTGAGAAAAGACAGAAAATGTATTTTTGTCTTATGGGGATGAAAGACAACAATTCCCAGAATGCTTCGCTGCCCTGTTAGGCCATTCCCAAAGCCACCAACTTGATTCCTGTGACTGAGTTAGAGAACAGACTCTACAATTAAATACTGAATGTGTCTATTCAATATAACGATTGAGTCGCAGCGTGAGTCTCACACATAGACCGTAAAAAAATATGGACGACTCAACATCATCCGTTTCCAATTGCCCGAGTTGAAGCTTTCAGACGGCCTGCACGGCGATTACATCTTGGGACCGAGTCTGCGCAGTAGAGATTTCGGGACTGGAGTTGCGCAGTAGAGAGCAGGAAGTCTCACAGATGCAGAACAGTTAATTAATGTTGGTGTGAAATAAACAGTTATGGAAATGTTGAAATTAAAGCTAAAGCTCCAATCTTCTCCCAAAAATCCCGAAAAAAGTCTGTTAGTGCCTCATTGACACCATGAATGCCTGCAGCTGCGATGTGTGTTGTGAGTGTGGGGGTTGAAAACATGCGGAAATGGCTCCCTCTGCTGGCTGTAGTCTTTCGCCTTTGGCCAAACATTCCAAAGATGAAGCAAATATCGTAAATTTGTGTCATGGAAGTAATTTTTCCGGGAATAAAATGCATAAATCTCTTGTCTCAGGGGGATATGAGGGGGGAGGGGGGGGAGGGGAGGAGCACAATCATTTCCAGGGTTTCTACTGATACAAAGCATTATGCTAATCGCTAAAGTAACCCTTTAACTACTATAAAACCAATAATGACACAACACAAAAAAATGTTCTCAAAAGGTGCCATAAATACAATTATTTTCCATTTTTTATGCCTTTTAGTGTAAAAAAGTCTTAATTTGATCAATTTTAATCAAATAATGAATTAATAATGTTATAAAAGATGGATGTTATAAATCATGGTTGACAACATTTCCAGTTAATTTGTCACTTTGGAAATAGATGGCCACGTTGAAAGCATTGCATTCTGGGATACATCATCTCAAACAGCGTGCTCTAGTTGTATATTTAACAGCATTTGTCAAAAGTCACAGGTCAGTTTCATGCATATAGCAGACCAACGATCATACTGATTGATCAACTGAATGCATGATTCCTCCTCATTATACTTCTTCAGTTAAAATGTGTTTATTAATATAATGCTGAAGTAAATTAAACTTCATGACCATTAAGAGTAAACAAAACCAAAAGCTTGTATTAATGTCATTGGATCAGATTCCAGAGAATGACGATCAGCAGACACAAGCAGAGACGGAGACCTGCGTCACGCCACATGCGGAGGTGACAGAGGTTAGAGAGGTCGTTGCCAAGCCAACTGTCTCATCAAGGAGAGGCAGCCAATCAGAGGCCTCCAGGGAGCTAAACCAGCCGCTCACGTCTGAGAGGTGAACCCCTCCGTCCTTATGCTGAGACACCTGGACCGAAGATGCTCTAGATTATGCTCTAGAACATGTCAGATATTAATATATATATATATATATATATATATATATATATATGTGTGTGTGTGTGTGTGTGTGTGTGTGTTTCAGGTCAGTGAGAGTGGAGGTGGATGGCGTTTATCTGAACAGAGACAGACGCTGTAGTCTGAGAATATTCCCCTCCGTCGACCCTCCTAATGAGGTTCATCACTTTCACATTTTAGAATGAAAATAAAACTGCACCTGCTAGTCAAAAAGGGAAGTTTTCATTCAGGTTTTCAATCATTTGTCTTACCGGTTTATTAAAACAAAGTTTGTTTAACAGGAACATGAATACGAGAAGAAGAAGCTTTTGGCAAGTCAAGGTTTGTTTGTTTCTATTCTGGACTTAAAACATCTAAAATATGTTTAATTTAATTATGTTATGTTTTATGTTATGTTATGTTATGTTATGTTATGTTATGTTATGTTATGTTATGTTATGTTATGTTATGTTATGTTATGTTATGTTATGTTATGTTATGTTATGTTATGTTAATTATACACTCTAAAAAAAGCTGGGTTAAAAACAACCCAAGTTGGGTTGAAAATGGACAAACCCAGAAATTGGGTTGTTTGAATGAGTCCATTTACTAGAATTCAAACAACCCAATTTCTAGGTTTGTCCATTTTCAACCCAACTTGGGTTGTTTTTAACCCAGCATTTTTTAGAGTGTATTATATTATATTATATTATACTACCGTATATTATACCATCATTACTACTAGTCATATTTTTGTTGGTTTATTATTATTATTACTTTAAAATTAAAATGATTATTTGGAGCATTCAGTAAGTACTGTTTCTACAGGTCATAATTCACCCCATTATTGAAAAAGTATAAAATAATATGTTCTAATAGAAAATTAAGCCTATTTTAGAACTGTTAAATTATCATAAAATAATGCCATAAATAAAATAGAAACTTTTATTTTGAATAATATAATAATTACAATTTAAGTCATATAAAATATATATAATATTGAATTTAAATATTATTTTAATATAATATGTTATTCAAAATTCAAAAATATCATCTGTGCATTTTTTGGGCTTATTTTATTAAAAACCATCAAAAACAAATCCAGATTTTTTTTATTCAGGACATTAATAATAAGAATTAAATATTTTTTTCATTCTTAGAACATTAAAAGAAATTTGATAACTTTATATTATTTATATTATATTAATTATATTATATTATATTATATTATATTATATTATATTATATTATATTATATTATATTATATTATATTATATTATATTATATTATATTATATATTTTATTATATTATATTATTAAAGTTAATTCAAAATAATGTTGCTGATGAACATTCTGAGGTTATTGTGATGAATATTTATGTTTCTGATAAGGATTTCAGATGATCTTCATTTTTCACGCGTCTCACATCCAAGTATAATCTTTGTGTGATCAAATGTGACGATTGAACGCTGACTGATTTAAGTTGAGCCCAATTCAGATTGTTATTCTGGGCCGTGACTGGATGGTCTTGTGTCTGTGTGTGACGGGCCGCCTCAGGCTCCATCTATTTGGCATTCATCATGCTGTATAAACCTCAAAATGGATTAAAGAGCTTGAGTGTGCCAGAGAGGTGATATAGGGGAGCCATTTAAGCGTTACGCAGTGCCAGAGAGGGTGATAGAGGGGACCCATTTCAGAGTAACACGCTGCCAGATTTATAATGGACTGCAGCCACTCCACCTACATAATATGCAGACAGATGAACGCCTCACACTCACATACACACACATTCATATAAACACAAAAACACATGGAGCAAGTTGACATGAAATCATTCTGGCTACTTGACATGAGGTGTGACGTGTTAGACTAAATGAATCCGTTCTGCACCTCTTTCATGAGCTCATGTTAATTGACAGATGGGGAATATTTGTACTTTAATTCTAGTGCAATTTAAAATGAACAACTTTGAATGTATTCTCATTCGGAAAGGTTTAGTGAATTTGTGAACAGTTACATAGAAATTGCAAATAACGCATTGAATTAAATGTGACATTTTGAAATAAAATGACTGAAATAGCATTTTCTTGTAAAAACACACTCTACTAATCGTTGTTTTATTTACAACTTCGTTTTATTTTTATTTTTTTACAGAGTAGTTTAGGCAAAAATGTGATTTGAATTCATTAACATTATAGCCTAAAGTCTTAAATTACATTTATTCATTTGGCAGATGCTTTTATCCAAAGACACCTACGTTGCATTTAAGTTATACAGTTTTACGTTTATTTGATTAAAAATTAGTGATAAAAAAACATGAAAATACACAGATCAGGCATAACATTATGACCACCTTCCTAATATTTTGTTGGTTCACTTTTTGCTGCCAAAACAGCCCTGACCCGTCAAGGCATGAACTCCACTAGACCCCTGAAGGTGAGCTGTGGGCTCTGGCACCAAGATGTTAGCAGTAGATCCTTTAAGTCCTGTAAGTTGCAAGGTGGGGCCTCCATGGATCGGACTTGCTTGTTCAGCACATCCCACAGATGCTCGATTGGATTGAGATCTGGGGGATTTGGAGTCCAACTCAACACCTCAAACTTCTTGTTGTGCCCATCAAACCATTCCTAAACCATTGCTTTGTGGCAGGAGCATTATCCTGCTGAAAGAGGCCACAGCCACCAGGGAATACCGTTTCCATGAAAGGGTGGACATGGTCTGCAACAATGCTTAGGTAGGAGGTACGTTTTAAAGTTACATCCACATGGATGGCAGGACCCAAGGTTTCCCAGCAGAACATTGCCCAAAGCCTCCGCCGGGTTGCCTTCTTGCCATAGTTTATCCTGGTGCCATGTGTTCCCCAGGTAAGCAACGCACACACACCCGGCCAGCCACGTGATATAAAAGAAAACGTGATTCATTAGACCAGGCCGTCTTCTTCCATTGCTCCGGGGTCCAGTCCTGATGCTCACATGCCCATTATTAGCGGGGCATAAATACATACTTGTCATTGATGACAAGGGTCAGCATGGGCACCCTGACTGGTCTGTGGCTATGCAGTCCCACACAGAAAAAAATGAGATGCACTGTGTATTCTGACACCTTTTTATCAGAACCAGTATTAACTTCTTATTGAGGCGGCACTGGGGCGGCAGTGGCTCAGTGGTTCATGTAGGTTGTCTACAAACCAGAAGGTTGGTGGTTCAATCCCCGGTTCCACCTGACCAAGTGTCGAGGTGTCCATGAGCAAGACACCTAACCCCAGCTGCTCCCGACGAGCTGGATGGCGCCTTGCATGGTTGACATCGCCGTCGGTGTATGAATGGGTGAATGTGAGGCAAAATGTAAAGCGCTTTGGATAAAAGCGCTATATAAATGCAGTCCATTTACCATTTACCATTTAACTTCTTAAGCAATTTGAGCTCCAGTAGCTCGTCTGTTTGATCGGATCACACGACCCAGCCTTCGCTCCTCACGTGCGTTAGTGAGCCTTGGCCGCCCATGACCCTGTAGCCGGTTCTCCACTGTTCCTTCCTTGGAGCACTTTTGATAGATACTGACCACTGCAGACCGGGAACAGCCCACAAGAGCTGCAGTTTTGGAGATGCGCTGACCCAGTCGTCTAGCCATCACAATTTGGCCCTTGTCAAACTTGCTTAAATCCTTATGCTTGCCTATTTTTCCTGCTTCTAACGCATCAACTTTGAGAACAAAATGTTCACTTGCTGTCTAATACATCCCACCCACTAACAGGTGCCGTGATGAAGAGATAATCAGTGTTATTCATTTCACCTCATAATGTCATAGTTATGCCTTGATTGGTGTATTTTATGATATCTACCCACAGGCACACAAAACAGACTTAAATATGTATCCATATTTCTGATGAATGTGAGTGGGTTTTATGTATGAAAAAAAAAAGAGTAACTGAGACTTAGTTTGTTAGTTAATCTGTCTTAAATTAGAATACAGTGCTCTTGCTTCAGGAATCGCCACACAAAACGTCAAAAGATTATCCTACTAATTTCAAGAATGTGCATGTGCTTTAAATTTTAAATCTCATACTCTGTGCACCTCAGAAACAGATACAGTGACTTTTAAATAAACTCCTGTTTAAACTTTCATTCACACGGAGAGAGGGGGATGTAGAAAGGTAGTACATTCTTCTGCATGATTGCTCTTGATTAAGTTGTTTAATTAGGTGGCAGGTGTTTCATCACACACACACACACACACACACACACACACACACACACACACACACACACACACACACACACACACACACACACACACACACACACACACACACACACACTTTTATAGTATGCCAGTGTAAATCTGGACCCAGTTCTGAGCGTATAATGTTTCCAGGCATGCATACGGTTTTGTGTGAGTTTAATAATGCCTTTGATTTAATCTGTGAAATGTGTGTGTCTTTGTTACAGCCATGCAGCAGAACCCCGTGGTCACTGAGGTTCGGACCCCCACGGACACCTGGAGCGGCTTGGGCTTCTCTAAATCGATGCCCACCGACGCTGTCCGTGAGCTGAGAGCCGTGAGCCGCCGCTGCTACAGACCCTACAACAACCAGCAGCAGGTACACACACACATCTAGATTTATAAATGAGGACGCACAGCACACTTTTGTTTTAAACAAAGTGTTAAAGGTTTTGAAAAGCCAAATTAGCGTTCATTATGTTTCAAATAGTGAGTTTTGCACCAGCAAACACAGCTGTAATTTTTACAAACGGTATACCATATACACTAATTTGTGGTTTATTCTTAGATTTTTGAAAGAAATTTATATTTTCTTCAGCAAAGACGGTCAAAAGTGACAGTAAATACATTTTTAATGTTACAAATTCTTTATATATCAAATAAATGCTGTTATGTTGAACTTCATTCACTTAAGAATCCTGAAAATTAAACTATCACAGTTTCCACAAAATTGATAAGCAGTACACATTTTTTCAACATTGTCATTGATAATAATCATAAATGTCTCTCATGATAAGAATCATGTGACACTGAAGACTGGAGTAATGATGATGGAAATTCAGTTTTGATCACAGGAATACATTTCATTATACAATAAATTCACATAGAAAACAGTTATTTAAAATTGTAATAATATTTCAAAATATTACTGTTTTTACTGTATTTTTGCTCAAATAACTGCAGCCCTTTTAAACAAATAAGTTCTGTTAAAAACATTAAAGAACATCATCTTTTTCTTTTTAAAGATCGAAAGCTCCTGATCACTGTCTGCTTTATATATAAAAAAGAACAGTTTGAACATTGAGCAAAACTTTTTTTGTTTTCTACAGAATAAATTATGTTTTTAGGGGAAAGAATGTTTTGACTGGTTTGAAATAAGCAGTTGATGGGAAAAGTTTTTTGTTGTTGATTGAACCACTCTTTAAGAGAGGACGAAGCACAACAGAGACAAACAGGTTTTCAATAACTTTTCAATTTGAATCCTTCACAGGGTTTCACTTATTCTCAGAAATAATGTGATTCAAACAGCAGTAACAATCAAAAACAGATTCAATCAGTGCTGCAGTGCGGCGCTAAACCGCTTCCATTGAGATCTTTAATTGAGAGAGTCTCATTATCCCAGCGGAGAGGAAATGAGGGTGTAAGTGAAGGGAACGGTGATGTGCTGCTCACTGTGTGCTCATAACACTTCTGTGATTGGAGTTTGGAAGCTTTTCTCCATGATTTCACTACTCTGAATGACTGGTGCGTATATTTGTGTGTGTGTGTGTGTGTGCGTGTGTGTGTGTGTGTGTGTGTGTGTGTGTGTATACAGTACCACTGTATTCAGAAAGGAATCTTTTGTAAACTCACACAGTTTCTTCACAAAGGTGGTACACCTATCATTATGAGGACATTACATAGGCTTAAAGGGTTAGTTCACCCAAAAATAAAAATCTGTAATTAATCATTCCCTCTAATGTCGTTCCAAACCCTGTTCCAAAAGTTCCCAAAACTTTTTTTTTCATCTTGGGAACACAAATGAAGATCTTTTTTTATAAAATCTGAGAGCTTTTTGACTCCTCCATAGACACAACTACCAGTTTAACGCTTTAAAAAGTTCATAAAGAGATCGTAAAACAAATGTGAATTGAGCTGTTTAATCAAAAAATTCTGAAGAAACACGGTCACTGTATATCTTATGATCAGATTGAATTTTGGCTTTTTTTGACATGTAAACATAGATCAATGGAAGTTCAAGCATGTTTGCTTGACATGCGAGAATCAATGAGGTTCATTTTTATGTTACGCAGCACGTTTGAGCTTCGGCTAGAACCAATAAGCTTCATTCTCGGGTGGAGCAGTTCAGCTTCTGTTTATGCTTGCTGATCTATGTTTATATGTGAATAAAAGACTAAATTCTATCTGTTCATCATATAAAATGGCCGAGTCTCTTCAGACAATGTGGACTAAACCAGTGGTTCCCAAACCTGTCCTGGAGGACCACCAGCCCTGCACATTTTGCATGTTTCCCTCATCAGATACACCAGATCCAATTCATCAGCTCATAGAGATGGCAAGACCTGAAGTAGGTGTGTCTGATGAGGGAGACGTACAAAATGTGCAGGGCTGGTGGTCCTCCAGGACAGGTTAGGGAACCACTGGACTATACCACTCAATTAATATGGATTAGTTTTAGGTTCTCTTTATGAACTTTTTGAAGCATCAAATCGGTATTTTCATAACTGTCAATGGAGGGACATCAGAAAGATTCAGAAGATGAACGAAGGTCTTACGGGTTGGAACGACATGAGATTGATTATCCTTTTAATGGTTTTTATACTGAACCTACCCAGCACAGAGAACTTTCTGCATTTTTACATTTTTATTTATTGAGCAATTTTAATTATACAGACATTGTTATGCCCTGATAATGTAGGTGCGTGGCCTGAAACAATATAAGGACATCGGGACATCATAATGTAGGTCAAACCAGCACATCTACATTTAATGTTTACACTGCTAAGGCAACTCTAAGATTCCTGTTCAAAGTTTGGGTTTGGTCAATTTTTTTAAAGAAGTCTCTTATGCTTACAAAAGGCTGCATTAATTTAATTAAAAACAGTAATATTCTGAAATATAATTACAATAATCATACAAAAAATCTATGTGAATATATTGTGAAATGTAATTTATTCCTGTAATCAAAGTTGAATTTTCAGCATCATTACTCCAGTCTTCAGTGTCGCATGATCCTTCATAAATCACCCTAATATGATAATTTGCTGCTCAAGAAACATTTCTGATTATTATGAATGCTGAAAACATTTGTGCTGCTTCATATTTTTGTGAAAACCTTGACATTTTTATGAGGCAACACAGCTGTTTTCAACTGCAAATCTCCTTTTTGGTTTATTATTATTATTATTATTATTATTATTATTATTATTCACAGAAGAAGGAAAGTTAGTGGTTTGAAAGTGAGAGGTCACTTTAGTGAATTTGTCTGTAGTTGTGGAGTTCACAGACTGGAAAGGAACGCTGTTGGAATGGAAGTGACTCTGGGAACTGGAGGGAAAGACGTGGATCTGTGTCTTCATCACCACCTTCATCATCATCATCATCATCATTATCCTCCTTTCCTGCCTTCAGTTTGTCATCAGCCCGAACATGTATGTGTGCAGCTAAACTCACAGTTCTGATTG
This sequence comes from Pseudorasbora parva, assembly GCF_024679245.1. NCBI lineage: Eukaryota > Metazoa > Chordata > Actinopteri > Cypriniformes > Gobionidae > Pseudorasbora > Pseudorasbora parva. The sequence continues at coordinate 9,240,289 of NC_090182.1, read as the reverse complement.
CTAATTGCTGAGGGTGTGACATATCTTGTTCAATTAACAGTAACTATTAAATTAGTTTAGCTGCCAGCACCTTTATTTCAAGGTGAAACAACCATTTACGCTTGTAGAGGTGATCGAGATCCAGGACCTACTGGGAAATATCACACCAGATTTATGAGCTTTTCATTTCTGACCTTTGACCTTCAGCAGAGGGATACCTAACCAGCTCTGAGGGCGGGGTTACAGTGTCCAGACATTTGATTGGCAGCTCTCCCAATCCCGCCCACGCAGACGATCTTATAGAGTTACTGGCACAGCTGGGTCTGGAGAAATACATTGTTATTTTCCAACAACAGGAGGTAAATGTACAACCCACACACACGTCCCAGACGGCACACCCACTGACCGCCCACATGCCACTATTTTCTGATGCATATTGCACACAAACCTGGCAAGATTCCTGACTGGCTTCAACCTTGAGGAATCAGGGTGCACAGGATTATTTTAGTCTACCTGGAATCAAAGTCATGTTTAAAAGTTTGAGGTGGATCTAGTCACTGGATTTGGCAAAGCTGTACAGGCTATTTATACAATATTTAAACAAGATTTTCATGAGCAGAACTGTATATTCAATCAGCATTTGCACTGAAAAATGGATTTTCCTACTCAATATATATTGATTGCTCAATATATATCTTTCCATCAGATCAAATACTAGACAGTGGGGTCAGAAAAAGACTTAAAGGGGGGGTGAAACACTCAGTTTCAGTCAATCTCATGTCAATCTTGAGTACCTATAGAGTAGTATTGCGTCCTTCATATCTCCGAAAAGTCTTTAGTTTTATCATATTTATAAAAGAAATATAGGCTGTACAGAGTCTTTCCGGAAAAAACCGAGGGCCTGGAGGCGTATCGAGTGGGCGGAGCTAAAGAATGACGAATGCACACAAAGCGGTGACGTCCTCAAGCGTGGAGAAACCCATGGCTATCGATCTCAGCTAATAGATATATGATCCAGAATCATTCAGAGGCTGAAATAAATTGAACAGGAGAAACAGCAACAGCAGGACGTCCGTCTCTGTGGTATGTACTGTATTTAGTGGCCTGTCAACATTTGTGTGTCTTTACTCCCAGTTTATGAGGACATGATTCGGTTTATGGACTATTGTATGCGACTAAACCTTAGCAGTAGCAAGCAAAACGGTTTTGCACGTTAGATAGTGTAACATTATACATAGAACAACATTGGAGTAACCGTTAGCGCATTTGAATGACGAAGCACGCGATCGTGTCGTTTACTGATGTTTACTCACGCGACGATAGCCAACAGCAGAGACATTTGAAGCAGTTTTACTCAGCGGCTGCTTCCAAAGCAGGACCGAACCTTTATCGCTGGGACCGCTCCGTCAAAAACACATTTCTTTGGTATGATTTGGTGAAGTCCTGTGACAGCAGTGAACGGTGGAGATCCACTTTGCGACGCGACTGAAGCGATGTTGTGAAGCTTCCCGTCATTTCTGTGTTCAAATCGGTTCAAATGCAGCGCTGCCTTCCCAGAATGCTGTGCTGAAGCGTTGAAGTCGCTCGACGTCACCCATAGGAATTAAGTGGAGCGCGGCACGGACTATAACGATGACTGGATCTGCACCTGAGCGAGTGTTTATGGGCGTGCATTTCCTCTCTCGCTCTAGTCGCGCGCACCCTACCGGGAGAAGAGCCCGTACGGCCCATACAAGGACCTTCCGGTCTATTAATGTCAAGCCAACCCATACTCGAAAAAAACTCTCCGAAACTTGTGAGAAACCGGAAGGAGTATTTTTGACACAGAAATACTCCATCAAACGTCCAACATTAGTTTTTGAAACTTTGTCTATGTTTAGAATGGGAATCCAAGTCTTTAACAGTGTAAAAAGCTCAGTATGCATGAAACAGCATTTCACCCCCCCCCCCCCCTCTTTAATTATACAGCTACTGGCTGATATTTGTTCTTGTTTTAAGTACACTTTAAGTCATGTGTTTGAAATAATGCAACAATGCATTTATTAGGTCAAAATACAAACAATAATATTGTGAAATATTAAAGTTTAAAAAATATATTTTTTAAATATGTGATTTGCTGCTCAAGAAACATTTATTTCTATCATAAATGTTAAAAACATAAATGTGTTGCTTCATATTTACTATATATTCGATCAGCCTTTGTGAGCATAAGAGACTTCTTTCAAAAACATGAAGAAAAAACTGAATTATTCAAAATATTGATCGGTGGTAGAAACTCTTAATACCTTAAAGATTTAATACCTCAAGTCATTTTGCTTCTCAAGTAAATGCATCTTGATTTAGGTATGTTTAGATTATATCTATATTGTAAACAAGTAAAAAATACTGAGTAAGAAAATCATATTTGGAGTGTATTGGGTTTGGCAAATTTAGATATGTGCAGTTATTGGAGTGTTTTTATTTCTACACCAGTCTGTTTGTAGTATCATCTATTCATAAAGTCAGATAACTAACAACATCAGACAAAACACACAATTACATCTAAACACACACACACACACACACACACACACACACACACACACACACACACACACACACACACACACACACACACACAAATAAATGTTGTGATCTCATCTTTCAGATCGATTATCAGACATTCCTGACACTCTCAGACGAGGATTTGAAGGAAGTGGGCGTGAGCACATTTGGAGCGCGGCGGAAGATGATTCTCGCTATCACAGGTCACTCGAATTAACCAAACTAATGTAGAACCTGTTAAGGGAAACATTCTGATTTGGCTAAGAAATCAAAATGTTGAAATATGGTGGATGAGTCTAAATATCTGAAGCATTTTCACGTGAACCCTCTGTACTGCATTTTTCTCTCATTAGATTTGAGTAAAAAGAGGAAATTTCCAGACCCGCCCACTGTGAAGCCTGGATACCTGGAAGGCGGAGCAAGCGGACGTCTTCCACGAATCATGGATGAGGACGTGGCTGCAAAGAGTAATCGCTGGTGAACGGATGATGTGAACACGAAAGATTAAAGCATAATGCACCTGGGGCCAGTTTATGCTTCTTGTCCTGTGGCCCTCAGGGACCAATCAAAGTGTGACATGATAGATTATTACCATATAAGACAGAGAGGACAGATGTGCTGTGACTCTCAGAGGAAACATGCAGAGAAGTGTGACCTTCACCATGAACCGACTGCCCATCCAACACCAATACTTAGTATGCAAGTCTGACTCTGTCTACCTCTATTTCTCTTTATACTGCTGTTCTATGCAAAACTTTATTTCTTTGATGTATTGTTCAAATATACTAATACTTTCAGACAATGTTTAAATTTGGATCTTCCATTCTAATTAAATTTGGATCTTCCATTAAATCTTCCATCAAACACAAAAACACATACTTTTCTTTATAAATTTTAAATAATATTGGCTTTCGGAGCAGTGGTGCATCCACACATTCACTGTAAACAAATTGGTGTAGAAACAGTTTTCCCGAACAGTTTACAGAATATATCACATTTACTCCAGACAGCTGGTGCTACTGACCATGAACCACAACATAAGTGAGTGAAATTAAAGGATAAGTTGGCGACTTTTTTAACATTTACACACACAAAAAAGTTACATTTTTTGAGACTCCCTGTCGTTTATAATTATTGGAGGAAAGCAATAAGAGGAAACGAAAAAGTGATGGGATTAAAGGCAGGACGAGGACATGTGACCAGCGTTTGCTCGTCGGCGTGAGCTGAAGGAGGCGTGCCCGACCGATGCTGTCCTGCTTGTTACGGTGAGCTACCACTCAAACATTGAACTGAAGTATCATATAGATTCTGTAAAATGGTAACCAATAGACTACTATAATGACGCTGGCTTGTAAACGTGAGCATCGTGATTATTTGGCGTTTGAAAAAAATAAAACCCATGAAATTATATTCATATGACATGCTGAAACATGCCACTGACTGTACCTGGGATGAAGACATTTCACACGCGACGCCAGAAGAACACCTGCATGTGAACTCCTCCTGCAGTGTTCAGGGGAACTGTTAGTGCTGCACCGACCCGTGGCGCCACTTTTATGAAGTTATTTGGCCCGCACCGCACCACTGTATATATTTTTACAACCCGCCGCGCACCCGCGACCATTAAATAGACATACGGGGTCCGCGGGTTATGAGACGACCCACGCATCACTAGTTCAGGGCTATCAGGGTTGTCATGTCAACAAATGCACGCGCGATGGCATCCCCTGTTGTAGGATGACAGATCTTACGACAGTAGTTGAGGACATTATTTTTTCCAAACTGCAGGGGGACCCCGAGAGCAAAAGTAGCCAAGTGCGGCTTTAAAATAGACCTATGATGCCATCCAGTGATTATACTATGTTTTACATTTGATTTGATTAATTTCTTCCATCGAGATAGCATATCTGCATATTTTTTTTATTCCCCACAATGCATTAATTATTTAAATCATGTTATATATAAATCAATTGTGTATAATTTATTAATTTGAAGATATGAGACTCTTACAGTTTACTTTTTTGTTTTTTCTTAAATCCCGCTGTTTATCATCTTCAGTATATTGGCATCATGTTGAGAAAGTCTGATGTGTTTGGTGACTAGGCAAAACTAAACTCCCACTTTAGTTGGAGATAGCACTACTAAACCCCTCCTACGCGCCCATTTCAACGCCCAACAACTCTGATGTGTGTTGAGTTTCATATAGTTTGAAGAATGCCAAGAGTCTCAAACCAACCCAACCCAACGTGGCTGTAACTTAGTGTTTTGAACATGGTTTGGCCAGATGAGATCTATAAGTGTATGAAGTTTGGTTACTGTACACTCTAAAACAACCCAGTGTTGGGTCAAATATGGACTAACCCAGCAGTTGGGTTGTTTTAACCCAGCGATTGGGTTGTCTTAAGCAAATATTTAACCCAACCACAGGATTAAAACAACCCAATCGCTGGGTTAAAACAACCCAATCGCTGGGTTAGTCCATATTTGACCCAAAATTGGGTTAAAACAGCTCAAACAGCATTTTTTAGAGTGTAGGTGAAAAGTGTTGACCCCCCACCCCCCCAAGTCAACTTATGCCCGGCCCTGATGGCCGACGGTTTCAATTTATGAACAAAGGGCCCCAAACGGGCAAGAAAGCTTAAAAATAATGCAACCTTAGGAAAACATTAGAGCTATTGCCTCTGGATTGAACCCTATAAAAAGAAAGTAATTTTGCATTACTGTAAGTATGTATCGATTAAAGGACATATATTATATTTAATTGGGCGCTAAAAATAAGTTTAAAAATAATTAGCATTATTTAATTTAAATCATTGGTGCACAAAAAATGTAGCCAACAGAGGGCGTCCTGTCACTGTCTGTGCCTCTGTTTTGTGCATTTAAATGCTTTTCTGGGAATTTGTTTTTCCTTGAAAATGAACAAATTATGTAATTTCTTAGTCTTGAAAATTACCAGTTCGCACAGTTCACTGTTAAATAAATATATTGTGTGCTAAATGAATAATTAGCTGGTTTTATTCAGCAGAGAAAAATATGAAACCACTCTCAATATTCTGGCGTTGCACCCCAGTGCACAAGTGAAAGTTTTCAATTAAAATTATCTGTTCTGCGTGTGCTCAGCGTTTCTCTCATTTACAAGTTAATGCATCTCTTATATGCATGCCATTCAGTTGGATTTCAGAAATACATCATGCGGATTTTAGCTGTGTCAATATCTTGGCTGCGGCTGATGGGAATTTTACACACTCTAACATTTTCAAAGTGTAAAATGTTAAGAGCACATAATCAGAAACCACACTGACCTGCATTACCCACGTTAAAATATTGCCACTTAACATTAACAGCATTAAGCCAATGGAGTGGAACGAAATAAATTAAACGCACAAACTAACGTCACACACACACACACTCACATGCAGGACTGCTTGGCAGAGAGAAACTGTTGCTGCACACAGAGCATGATAGATGTCTCGTGTCCATGAGCGTCTCATCGCAAGAGGTTCAGTGTTTTAAAGGTGACAACTCATGAATCAGCCATTGCAGGGTTACAACCGTCAAGCTTTTATTTACCACCTGCGCAAATATTTAACTACTGAGTCACACCAGCCAATATGACTCTACATAAGTCATTTTCAGTTATGTACTCATGCACTAATAATGCTCACCAACCTGTAACTCAACTGGTAACCAACGCCAAGATCATTCATTTGATTAGGATGCATTTAGTGATAAATTGTGTTGTAATATTAAAACGTCTACCATAATTCATTAACGTGTAGACTTTTCTAACGGCGTCTTACTTTAAGGCCGCTCTGAAGCTGCTACATAATCTGTGTACGGACTCAGTGCTGCATAAATGGCAGATTATCATGGGTCAGCTCTGACCCTTCTCAGTTCCTAGTATGAGGCTCATGTGTGGTTTGAAATAATAATTTTTCTTTACAATGTCACATTTTAATTAACGTTTGTAAATTTTTGTATTATATTAATAGGTTCATTTCATAAGTCACTGCATAAAATAGTCACCTATTGTGTCACTTATGCATAAATGTTTAGACAATGAAAAGCAACTTTTATGTACAGAATATATTTTTCATAATGAATCAATAATTCAGTACCCTTATTTTATTATTTATATTTTCTTTTTTGGCCTGTCCCCTGTGATGCTTACATCTTCTTGTTGCTGTATTTGAACACACACACACACACACACACACACACACACACACACACACACACACACACACACACACACACACACACACACATACATACATACATACATAATATATCTTCATATTTTATGCTTGGTGTTTTTGTTCCCAGGTTATGTGTCAATCCTGTTACCATCACACCATATAGAATAAAAATAAATAAATATAAAACTCATAATAGCATCATCGTTGCAGGCTATGAACTCTTCAAGGACAATTAAGTGTCTCATCTTTTTATCACTTTGTTATATAATGGTGAGTTTGTTAGAATTGAATAATTGACATCTTAAAGCACTTTATTTTATCGTTTTGAAAATATTTTTTTAAGGTAAAAATTTCCTGGAATAAGCCTATTCCAGCAATAGTAATTTCGCAAGTGTGTGGACGCATCTTGGAGGTTGCTAGGCAACGTGGGGGAGAGGACGCTGGCGTTGTCTGTTCGCCGCTTCTCCACCCACAAATCATGTTAATGTACTATTAGATTTAGATTTTATTTTATTTCCTTATGTTTGTGACTAGTCTAACAGTCAGAGCTACAATTGGGACTGTTGCTGATTGCTGGCAGCCACTGAGAAGTCGTTGTTCGTCGTTTTGCCGTTTTCAACCGCTTCTCTAATGTTTACGTTTGAATTGCTGCGGTTGGTTTCTGGTTTGGAGGACATTTGATGTTTCTCGCCGCGGCTGCTCACTGGTGGTCTCCCTTGGGCTTAAGCTGCATGGTGGCTGAAGTTTGCACCGGGCTAGCGTCATCCAGGCTCTCGTCGTCGGCGTCCGGCATGATGTTGGGATGTTCTGCTTCTCGGCTGCGCCGCTGTTCCGTCCTGCATTGCGACCGTGGAGCGACATCTGCGCCGGCCCCGGTGTGTCCACAGAAGTGCCCGGAAGAATGTTCTGCCTCCTGCATGGTGCTGCAGCGATCCCCATCGTTTGAATCATCATGAAGAAGACCCATCATCTGGTCTTCAGCTGTCGTGCCTCGGCGATGTCATCGGGACACTGCCGCTGGGAGAAATCTGAAACATGGAGTGGACCACAGTGTGCTGCGGAGCTAACAGAGACTTCCACCATCAGCTGTTTTCTGTCCACCATCAGCTCTGTTTCTGTTCACCATCAGCTCTGTTTCTGTTCACCATCAGCTCTGTTTCTGTTCACCATCAGCTCTGTTTCTGTTCTGTTTTCTGTGTTGGTTGATTGTTTGTAGTATTCTATATTTTTACTTGTTATTCATTTTTTTGTTGTTATCCCCCCCCCCCCCCCCTTTGTTGCACTTTGAGATTCTTCGGAATGAAAAGTGCATTATAAATAAAATCTATTATTATTATTATTATTTGCAGTGTAGAGGTGTTGGCTCTCGCTCTCTCTCTCTCTGTGTGTGTGTGTGGTGCTGAATGGACAGCTCCCTCACACACACACACACACACACTGGACCAGCGGCTCAAAGCCTGATCCCGGAGCGCAAAACTGAACCACTGCACTAGATTACGGAGGAGAACACCTACAAATATCAATCTCGCAACTTTCTATGTTTACTAATGAGGTTAATCTATTGACTTATTTATTCATTTTAATTAAACATGAGCCAATATTCCCATCAGTCTCCCTGCAGCTGAAATCGCTGCAGTGGACAGCAGGCAGTTTACAGCCATTAAAGCTTGATTTCAAATGAAAACGGAGGCTGGTTTTAATTTGTTAGGAGTGATCGGGGATTGAGCGCGTGTCGGTGTATTGATTGCCCCTGCACAGCACAGGATGTTTTACAGCTTAGAGTCAACACCTGCGTATTACCTCCAGCACACCTCAACGAGCGCTTTTATCCTCGAGTGGATGCACCACTCCCTTTGTTCTACATCCATCTATCTCTGAGAGAAAGACTGAAAAGTACTGTATTTGTGTGAGTGAGTGTGTATGTGTGCGCGCGCGCGACGTGACGCGACAAAACTACAACATTTCCGCAAAGAAAGCTGCGTTTCGGTTTAGTTAGTAGAGTTTGAGTGACTGCGTCACGCGTTATCACATCGGCAGAATTTAGTATTTGTAGCGTCGCGTCTCTGTGTGCAGAGAAAGAGAGAGATCGAGGGAAAGTGGGCGGAGTCACGGTAGATTGGGGGCGGAGACGCTCACCGTTTCATTACACGGGTCCGTTTCTCCCGGTCGTGTTCAGTCAGTGCAGCAGTTGCGAGGATCTGAGGAAACTCACTCACTCTCCCGTGTCTCGGATACTTTACGGTCCCACGGACGCGCCTCCGCCCGCCCGCCCGCCCGGTCTCCAATCACCCGTTCAGTTTGGCTGCGGGATTCAAGAACAGTCCCCTCTTGAGGTGAGTGAAACGAATTATTAATAATGTCGGTATCATATGAAGCCAATTAAACCAGAAGGCAGTGAAGCTCTCGGTGAATGAGACGAACGCGGGAAGCGCGAGCCGTTTTGCCCCAAAGCGCGAGGCTCGGCCGTTAAAGTCCGTTATATTTGCTTGTCAGTCGCCTCATGATTAAGGACTGTTAATCATATCAGATGGACATATTCAGCGGATTTATAATCCAGAAATAATCCGCGCCCTGCTTGTTTTGAGGCTCTGGAGTTGTTAATTGGATAAGAGTTAGTGATATTTTATTATTTGGGCTTGTTTAAATTAAAGTCCTCAAACTCAAAAAAGGTGTGACGTCTTTCATTTAAGTGCCCTGTAACGTTACCCAATTTCACCTGCTCTCTCTCTCTCTCTCTCTCTCTCTCTCTCTCTCTCTCTCTCTCTCTCTCTCTCTCTCTCTCTCTCTCTATCTCTCAGATGATGTTGAGTCTCGGTCTGTTCGTGTCTCTGGGGTTTTTGACGGTGTCCGTTACCGGCAGCAGTGACGGAAACCCGCTGGACAACGATAAGTGGATGAGCACCGTGTCCCAGTACGACAAGAGCAAATACTGGAACAAATTCCGCGACGTGAGTTTTCCCAATATATTTCCTTCTGCTGCTGGGGCACTGTGTGTGTGTGTGTGTGTGTGTGTGTGTGTGATAGAGCCACGTTTTGTTTTCTAAATTTCTTGGGACCACATATATTCCCTCAAAGGTCTGTAGTGATTTTAATTAGCTTAATTCAGAACAAAAGTCAAAGAAAAGTCTCTGTGTTTTGTTAACTTGCTTGGGAATTCTCTACAAATTCCCTAAAAAATAGCAAAAAACGGACTCAACCTTCTTTTGTTGTCTTTCATACAAGTTAAAGCTGCATAAATGGGCAAAATAGTGTATTCATTAAAACAAAAAGTGCCAAAATGTTTTAATTTTAGGGCTAGGGGTTGTAGTGTTTATATCATACCTCATATTTTGAAAATAATGGATATGTGTGAGCTTGTGTGTGTGTGTGTGTGTGTGTGTGTATTCATCCTGTGTTTGTATACTATCCCTACTATATATAATATTAGAACTAGTACATCCAGAATTAGACAATTTAAGAATCGTAATGTTTTCGAAAAACAAGTAAAGGTAAACAGAGCTTGCCTAATCTTCGGCAAGGCCTTTCCCCAAATGGCCACACCCCCACCTGACTAAAACACATTGACATCATAGGGTCAGCCCACCTCAGATCACATCAGAATCTACATAAAAACAGAATCTACATAAATACATATCAATTCTTACAACATTTAAACAAAATAAATCTCAGGCATCCCTGCCCCTAATTGTCCATTAAAGGGAAATTATTATCTATTTATAATATTTATAATGGGTCTAATCTTCCGAATTAACATAAAAATCCATGGAAGATTCGGAAGATTAGACCCAGCTCTGTTTACCTTTACATGTTTTCCGAACTTTACGATTGTTTGCAATAAATAAATGAAGTATATGGAACACAACTGTGATGGATGGTCTAAAGATGGTCACTAATATTTATTAATATGCATCCAGCATTAGGTTAAAAAATGCTTTTGCAGGGTTTATGTGGGTCTTAAAAGGTCTTCATTTGGCCTTCTATAATTTAAGGCTTTAAAAATGTCTTAAATTGAATTGAGTCTTAAATTCAATATCATGGCATTAAATAAGGGCCCTATGATTTATGTGATGCGTAAAACATGTACGGAATCACAGAATCCATTCATAAAAAGGGAATTTACAGTAAAATGTGTCATGTGACATAATTGGCCAACTTTTGGATGACTAAATAAATAATAAAAACGTCATAACACCATAAAAATGACTTTTTATTTTACATTAAGTTTTATTGAACCCATTGGCAGATATTTGTCATTTTGCTTCTCAAATAAAAATGTATCTTGATTTAAGAATCCTCTAGATTTTAGACACCGGAAAACAAGACAAAACGACTAAAAAAGGTTGGAAGGTTCAAGAAAAGTTATTTCCATATGCTAGTGTTTGGGAGCAGAGCTTTGAGCAGCAGTTTTTTTTAATATTATTAGCTTTTGTTTTAATTGTATTTTTATTCATTAAAAGTAATGGTGATTACTGCTGTTGGAATTTGTATTTTCAAACTTTGAAGTGTTGCTAATACAACTCATTGTGTGCTTAGACATTTACATTTAGAGAATATATTGACGTGTTATGTTCTTTTCAGTTTATTCCTTCATTTGTTTTTAATTGGTCTTAAAAAAAGTCTTAAATCTACCTTCATAAAACCTGCAGAAAGCCTGTATTCAATATTTTAAGTGGTTAACTTGTTTAATGACTTTTGTACCAGGGCCGTAATATCATAAACAGAGAGGACTCCGATCAGATATCAGGTTTTCCAGGATTCCTTAACCACTATATTTGACCCCTAAATCTTACAAATGCGGTTGCAGTCTTGTTGTAGTATGTCCCGATATTCCCTGGGAAACTGTGCCAGTTTTAGTATGCAGTCAAAGTACCCCAAATTGAGATGCAGCCCATGTGTTGCGTGCGTGTGTTGTGTAATCCGCACTAGAGAGATTGAGATCTCGAAACGAAGCACCTGTCCATAAGTGTGTTCAGAGGGTCTCAGCTGTGGAGTATATATGCGAGTGAGATCGGGGGGCTTGGAGGCTCTTTATATGGATGAAGTGATTGCAGGAGGTGAAATGAAGAGTCTCTTCATGCCTCTCGGTCCCTCGCTCCTTTCCCTATGCATCTCTCTCTCTCTCCTCTCATTCTTTATCTCTGCCTCTCTCTTTCTCTGTGTCAGTAATTTTTCTGTGTTAATGAGAGATGATATTATGAATGCTGATGCAGTCAGAGAATCTTCGAAAGGCAAGGTGACAAGGACATTAGCACATAAACGAACTCACACTCACACTCACACTCACACTCACACTCACACTCACACACACACACACACACTCATGGTACTGATCTGAACAACCGCCAACACTGGAAAAATCATTAGGGGTGGGTGGAATGACCAACAACTTACATTTTGGTATGAGTTTGTGTAGATCCCAATGCACAAATGTTTTATATATTAAATAACCATCTGGTAATGAGAAGCCAAACATTAAATGCTGAAGAAATTATTATTATTATTTTATCTGGAGGACACAGCACATTAACAGACTATTCATTTGAAAAAAAAGTCTGGCAGATTCAAAATGTATAAAAGCAAATTAGCTTATTAAATTGCCATTAGATGAAACAGAGTTACAATTTTAAAGAACACCATGTTATTAAATTTAAAGTTAATTGATTAAATATGATACATATATAAAGATACAAAACCTGCTTAGTTTCTGAACTTTTTATTAAAACTTTCAGACAAGCCTTGGCCTAGCCATCATTAAAAGTTTATTTTGACATGCTTTTAAATGACAAAAAATACACTAATTGCAATATGGGTTTCTGTGAATTTCGGTTCTTTTTAAATTTGAAATAATTCTCCATTCAGTTTTCCACCTCAGCTCAAACTTAATTCAAATAGAGATGTCCAAACCTGGGCTCCAGATGGACGTTTGAGAGCAGTGGCACCAGCACCACTTTATTCTACAGATTGTGGCACCAGCACATGATTTGGTGGCACTGGATGAAAATAAAGTTCATTTAATAATAAAATGACAAGTGTTTTGCCTTGTTTTGTTAAAAAGTGCAGAAAACTACATTTGTTTATTAGAAATTAAACAGTCAAGCACTGAGCTTGAATTGATATGCAGGTCAAATTAACTTTTATTAACAATATTAATGTGCAAATACCTTATTTTTTATAGGGAAAATGTAAATATTCTACTCTTATTAAATGTACCATTGTTCTTCTATAGTATCACACTGAACTGACCGACAGCTTCAGTGATAATAAAAGGAGCGCTGTTTTCTTGTCTTCTGCGTAATTCAGTCACATTAGGAAGAGTTGAAGTTTTCACGAAACTTTGTGATTTTCTTCTTTCCCCCCCCATATATTAGGAAAGGGGAGTGCTGAACTCTGGTCAAATAAGTGCTCCTCTGCAACCATCTATTTGTTATAATTTCATGTCTTTTTTTTTTTTAAATAAAAGTGCTTGTTTGCCACAAAGTGTTTAAACTTTTAGTTTTACTAATCATAACATTAAAATTGGATAATGTTTAGAGCTTTGAAGAGTTAGAAAAAGAGTGAAGCATTTGAAAGCCCTTTGAGAAGTGCTTGAAAGTCACTCTTTTAAAAGGTTGTACGAATCCTGATATGAATAATGTAAGAAAAAACAAACAAACATTTGACTATTTCTGCCACAATAGCATGTGGTGTTACTACATTAAATCCAAGGTGAATGTTGGAAATTTGTGGACTGAAACCCTTGAACTTTGTTCATGGCACAGTGTTTCTCCTGGTTTCCACGTCTGTTTGATCTGATATCTGTGGCTCATACCAGAAAATTCTGCACTGAACGCTTCCCACTACGTCTCACAGTTGCGATGTTATGTATTCTGTGAATTCAAACGCTTTCTCACTGGATCTCCCAGCACTTTTATTTCATTTGCCGTTTGATGTTTCTCATATATAACAGAAATGGCAGCTCTTATCAGTTGGGCACCATGGTGGTCGAACCAGTGCGACCTCTAACCAAATTTAGTTGCACCAGCAGGAAAAAAACATCTCAAAATGCAAGCATTTGGTCACAGTCTGGAGCCCTGCAACTGGTTTTTAATAAGCATTGTCAATTCAGTCCTAAGCTTGCAAACTCTTCTGTTAATTAGCTGATATATGCACACCTACGACAGCTGTTGAATGCTGTTTTCCCTGATGTATATTTATATCGTAAAGCAGTCGTCATGTATCGTGAAGCATTCCTACTGTAATATATTTGCAGTTTAAATGGTATATCAGAATCTCTGACACACATTTTACCATTGTGTGTTAAATACGTCATAGCGCTTAGTCCTATTTTGCTGTATTGTGGTGTGTGTGTGTGTGTGTGTGTGTGTGTGTGTGTGTGTGTGTGTGTGGTGTGAATTTGTGTAATAACTCCACAAGCTCCATCAGTCTGTCAGGGTGAGAGATGACAGGCAGTGTTGAGCCCAGGCTTTAAAAGCTTTAAACTGAGGGTTTTCTGAAGATCTAGAATAGACAGTCAATTTTTACACACACACACACACACACACACACACACACACACACACACAGACACAGACACACAGACACACAGACACACACACACACACACACACACACACACACTCTTTGAAAGGCTTTCTGTTCCAGTAACGGTCTGAAGCCTGAAATTAGTGGTTGTTTTAAAGGTCGTTGTGAAATCTGTATAGGCCTGTCTAATGCAATGTTCTGGCTGCAGCAGGTTTTATTCTGCATTTTCCATCCGCTAGTAACTAATAATAGCAATAAACCCTTTCCTTATGAAGAACCATTTCTGGCTGCATTGGGCTCTTAAGTTGGTATGGTTCTTAGCATACCTGTCATCATTTGGGTACTAAAATCAGGTAGAGCTCTTAGGAGGGGGGGCATTTATTTTTATTAGTGCTGTCAATCGATTCAAAAAATGAACTAGATTTAACACACATTTTTTCTGTGATTAAAACACTTAATTTTTTAATATTTTATAATATAATAATTTCAATTACATTTCAAATAAAAACAACATAAAGACAGTATATTTTAAATACTCATTTGATGGTGAAATCTATTGTGTGAGTAGGGTGCGTTTCATACATGATCTCTGGTAACTGGACAAATTTGGAATAATATAGAGTTGATTATTCATATAACAAGGTTTGGGTTATACAAATGATGGAAGTTTCCTGGGAGAAATAACAAAACGTAAGATACAGAAAAATACAGAAGACTCCGGGGAAAAACAGGAGTGTTGACAGGAATGTTGTTAGGATCTAATGGGATGCAGGGATTTTATTTTTAGTTTTGGCCAAGACCCAAATTTCATCTTTATTTGTATAGCACTTTATAGAGCTGAACGATTCTGGATTAATTTATTTTTCAAACAGAGATCACTATTCTCTAAAAAATGTAATTAATCTCAATTATTATTTTAAAAAAGGGTAATTATTTATAAATACTTCACTTATTTCATTGCTGGATGAATCAGTATTTTTTTTTTTAACGATCTGTTGAATGAATCAGTGATGTTCACGTGGTGGTTAGTACTCGATGTAATGATACTATCGTTATTTGAAGCATCAAGTTACTTCCAAAAGGGGATTTGCAAGGTAATCATTATTCAGCGTTAGCATTTCCGGATCCATCGTCTGTGGGATTTCACTTTTTTTTTTTTTGGTGAAATATCTGAGATAAAGTCTGTGGTCAAGACAAGTTCACAATATTTTCACTTTAACACATAAGTTTAATACATTTTAACATAACATAACATATATATATATATATATATATATATATATATATATATATATATATATATATATATATATATATATATATATATATATATATATATAATTTTTTTTTTTTTTTTTTTACTTCTAGCGATTTAATTTAGGCTTCAATATTCTTAAAAGTTGTGTTCATTTTAGAAGATTATCATGATGATACAATAATCATAAACTTTTGTTGGTCATAGAGCTCGTTTTCTACAACAATCCAAAAGCCGATGGAGAACTCACTGGGTTATTGTGGAGAGAACAAGAGTGTTGCGAACTTGTGGGGCGGCCTACAAAAATATGCCAGACTCAGAGCTCATTGGGTTCTAAGTGATCGTTTTGGTTCTAATCAAAATCCTTTTTTTTTTTTTTTTTTTTTTTTAGACCACATTAAATCAGAGTTGTTCGTTTTAAGTCAGTATCTGTATCTTTTAGTTCATTTGTATGCTAGTGTACTCAGTCATAAGTTGACAAGATTATACTTGCTGCAGATTTACACATTAAAAATTCAGTCTTTCTCCTGCAGGAAAACAATTTTCATACATTCTGCCCTGACTTCCTGTTTCAACAGGAAACACATCAGAAAAGAAAAAAAGACCTTGTCAAGTCATTTCTTTAAAAGTAAAGGACTGTCTATCCTTCCTAAGGGCTGATGGGAATGAATTGAATGCAGTTGGACAGTTAGAGGTGAGGTTACAGCTGTCAGAAGATGTGGAAAGACTGGTTGTGAACATGAGGTCTTATTTTTTTAAGCCTTATTAATGAAACACTGCAGGTCTTGCTTTGTGTTTGTGCAGTGCTGTGCAGTGTTGTGTTGCTTAAATCTGGATTTTTTTTTTTTTTTTACCATATATATTAATATATGTCTGGGATTCATAATGTCATCATTACATTGAGTTTTGAATGCTGAAATTAATCACTTGTCAGAGCTAAAAAATCTAACGTTTAAACAGCAGTGATCCGACCATCATCTGATCATTAGAAAAGTACAAATTCAGAAGGTGAAATACTGACTGTACAGTTCAATTTGATTCGATTCTGTGTCCTTTTAAGTCATTTATGATAGAACTCAAAGGGCACAATCATAAGCGAGACCTTGTGTGTGTGTGTGTGGTATGGATCCACTGGGACTGCTGTGACTGCCATGTAAATGAGCCTCATTACTAAGAAACTGCTCACCGTCTAAACGAGAGGAGCGCTGAGGACAGCATAGGAGACTCTGGAAATTGTGATTTTGTTTAGGGATGCTATCCAGGAAAATTCAGGATGCACTTGGCTGGAAACTAATAATAAAGTAATAATCAGTCAAACGTATTTAATATTTAACGCTCAAGTAGCTAAAACAAAGATGTACAAACTAGGGATTCTCCGATCAGGATATTTGAAACCGACTACCCATTTCTTGTCGTCATGATCTGCCGATAGCAGATCATATATAATATATACTGGACAAAATTATAAACGCATCACTTTTGGCCTATTTCGCTCTCAAATTGTTAATAAATTTGTCTAAATATGTGTTAGTGAGCACTTCTCTTTTGCCGAGATAATCCATCCAGCTCACGGGTGTGGCATATCAAGATGCTGATTAGAAAGCATGATTATTGCACAGCTGTGCCTTAGGCTGGCCACAATAAAAGACCACTCTAAAATGTGCTGTTTTATCACAAAACACAATGCCACAGATGTTGCAGGTTTCGAGGGAGTGTGCAATTGTCATGCTGACTGCGTAATGTCCACCAGAGCTGTTGCCCGTGAATTGAATGTTCATTTTTCTACCATAAGCCATCTACAAAAAGGTCTTTCACAGAATTTGGTAGTACATCCAACCAGCCTCACAACCGCAGACCACTTGTAAGCACACCAGCCCAGGACTTCCTGCATCTTCACCTCCAAGATCATCTGAGACCAACCATCTGGACAGCTGCTGCAACAATTGGTTTGCATAACCAACGAATTTCTGCACAAACGGTCAGAAATTGCCTCAGGGAACTCGTCTGCATGCTTGACGTCTTCATCGGATTTCAATCTGACTGCAGTTTTTCACAAATGCTCACATTCGATGACGTCTGGCACTTTGGAGAGGTGTTCTCATCACGGATGAATCCCGGTTTTCACTGCAGGGCAGATGGCAGACAGCGTGTATGCGTTGTGTAGGTAAGCGGTATGCTGATGTCAACGTTGTGGATCGAGTGGCCCATGGTATTGGCAGGCGTATGTTATTGACAATGAACACAGATGCATTTTAAAGATGGCACTTTGAATGTACAGAGATACTGTGACGAGATCCTGAGGCCCATTATTGTGCCATTCATCCACAACCATCACGTCATGTTTCAGCATGATAATGCACGGCCCCATGTTGCAAGGATCTGTTCACAATTCCTGAAAGCTGAAAACATCCCAGTTCTTGCATGGCCAGCACACTTACCGGACATGTCACTCATTGAGCATGTTTGGGATACTCTGGATCTGCGTATACGAAAGCATGTACCTGTTCCTGCCATTATCCAGCAACTTCGCACAGCCAATGAAGAGGAGTGGACCAGGCCACAATAAACAACCTGATCAACTCTATGCGAAGGAGATGTGTTGCACTCATAGACCGTAAAAAAATATGGACGACTCGACGTCGTCCGTTTCCACTTGCCAGATCTGAAGCTTTCAGGCGGCCTGCACGGCGCTGACATCTTGGGACCGAGTCTGCGCAGTAACGATTTCGGGACCGGAGTTGCACAGTAGAGAGCAGGAAGTACAGCTGCGATATCAAAAGCCCGCCCACACTCTCGCAGATGCAGAACAATTAATTATACTGGTGTGAAATAAACAGTTATGGAAATGCAGGAATTAAAACTAAAGCTCCAATCTGCTCCCAACAATTCCATAAAAAGTCTGTTAGTGCCTCAGTGACAACTTAACTCAGAGAAGTTGTCAGTCTCAGCTGTCAATCATGACGTCACCCCCCCCCCCCCCCATTTTTATAGCATCAAATAAATAACTAAAACTAAACTTATTTTAAAAATGAACACTTGAAATTAAATCATCGTGATGATAACTGCCTTCAATGACATAAACTCACTTTAGGGAAAAAATCTTTGAAGTGTATTTTTATTGTTTATTTTGCCTCGCGTCGATTAGAAAACAGAGGGGCGGCTATACTGGGACCGGTCACCGGGGGGCGATAGAGGCGTGAAAGCTTCAGTATCTGAGAGGGATACTGCAGGCTTGGTTGCACTGCATGAGGCAAATGGTGGTCACACCAGATACTGACTGGTTTTTAGGGCCCCCCGGGTCCCCCCAATACAGTAAAACAGCACATTTTAGAGTGGCCTTTTATTGTGGCCAGCCTAAGGCACACCTGTGCAATAATCATGCTGTCTAATCAGCATCTTGATATGCCACACCTATGAGGTGGATGGAGGACAAGTGCTCACTAACACATATTAAGACAGATTTGTGAACAATATTTGAGAAAAATAGGCATTTTGTGTAGATAGAAAAAGTCTTTGTTTATATAATTCTGTTTTCTTATGGGACAGGAGACAAGAATGTCCAGTTAAATCCAGTCTGGCAAACCAGCTGTGGGTTATAACTCAGCAGATTTGATAGTTTTTGAAGAGGTGAATAATTTCCAATGGTTAGTGAACTTAAAACCTTATAACTGCCCAACACTGTGAAAATGTAACCCGACAAAATGACCCAACAGGCAGAATCTAGCAAAGTAAAAAATTATCCAGCAAATTTTAGTGTACATTCAAATTCAAAGTGCATTCTGTTTGCTGCCTCAATTCAAATTCAGCAATTGAATGGACTTAGGCATTCTCAATTCAATCCAAGCGAGTAGTAATCAATTCAAATGCATGAAATTTGTAAATAAATTAATTTAAATTCAGATAGAAGGACAAAATAAAGTGGAGTAGTTGAGTAGATCTGCTGTGTGATGAAAATAGGAATTGACTGCCTGGCGACTGAATGTGAATCACAATTCATCTCAGAGCAATGCGTCAGGCACTTTAAATGTATTCGGATTCCCTGTATATAGTTTGAGGTTATTTGGGGTTTTAAGTTATACTGAACATGGTGAGAACATTATCCTGCTCTCTGCCTTCGGATTAGACCTTTATTTGCTCCTGGTTGAAGACCAGCGAGTTTAAAGGGACCGATGTGGAGCCCTTTTCTAACATAATTTCCTTTGTCCTACCTCTGACTTCCCTTCCCCCTTCTCTCTCTCTCTCTCTCTTTCTCATTCACTCTCTTTGACACATCCTGACCCTGTGCTCCATCAGCCGTGAAATCAGCCCCGCAACACACACACACACACACACACACACACACACACACACACACACACACACACACACACACACCTGCCTAAATCAGCTGCCATATCGCTGACTGTTTTCTGCCATCATTAGGAGGGTCATGCATCCGGATCCAGATGATATATTTTCAAGTGTTTGTTTTTGCATCTAGCTGTGCTGTTTTAAATTTGATTCCTTCTACCTTTTGTGACCATGTGTGAGCGGCTGTTTCTATTGATTTGTTAATTCATTAGACTGGGCAGAAAAGCCGAACAGAATTGCTGAGGGAACATGACTGTAAAAGAGGCAGGTGTGCGAACCCACGGGATTGATCAGTGTACGTGTGTGTGTGTGTGTGTGTGTGTGTGCTGACAGACGGTATTACGCTGAATGCTCACAGCTGGGACTATGATGACTGTGCTGAGCATGTTCTGTGAATGTGTGCATGACGGGGATAGAGGGATGAAGTGTAGGAGTAAAAGAGCTGCATGAACAGTGTCTCAGAGAGAAAGACAGAGAAACTGGAACAATAGACATTTTCATTAGCCTCTCTTTCTGAGGTTGTGTCTTAACCTAGTGAGCTGCAACCTTAACCAGCATTTTCGGGTATTATTGATTTGTTCAGATATGCCTATGATGCACAAAACATTAAGGATAGTTACAAAGTAGGTTTTGAGACAGACAGACTGATAGACAGATTATGTCTATTAGAATCATAATCAGATTTAGTAACTTTACTGATATGGTGAAAAGCTTTACATTGCTAAAGCATTAGTCACTTACATTCATGTTTAAACACATATACGGTTTACACATTATATTTTCTGCATCATTACTCCAGTCTTCAGTGTCACAAGATCTTAAAGAAATCATTCTATGTTGATTTGATGCTTGAGCAAATTGATAGTTTCCCTATTATAAATGTTGAAAACAGTTGCTGCTTCATTCTTTGATTAATGGAAAGTACAAAAGAACAGCATTTATTTGAAATAGGAAACTTTTATAACATTATGTGGTGAGTGGTCAGGTTAGAAAAGGGTTACGGGTTTAAAGGCAACTGAGAAATCTTCTGTTAACTGATAGTCGAATACGCCAGAACACACTGGGAAAAACAGCCCTGCACAAGGGCATGCAGGATCGTTGACGAACATATGAAGACAAAACACTTTATTTAAGCGTACACATTTTAAAAAAAAGTATAAAAACAATCAATACAATTTCACACAATGTGTCAATTCACATCACAAAATGATAAGTACATTACTAAAAAACAAGGAAACCAGTACGCAATAACCACGGTCAGACCCTCCCACTTTAAAGATTTAACTACACACACACACACAAAAAAACATAACACAAATCAAAGGTTAACTCATACAAACTTAAGAAATTATTAATTTCATTTTAGAATGCCAACAAAAAAAGTACAGTTAGACTTTTGTGTAATGATAAAGTAATACAACCAATTAGAATACAATAGAAATACAATACGCACAATGTACATAGAAACTAGGTGTCAAAATGAATCGTTTCTTCGATGCATTGCGATGCAGATGAGGATGATTCGATATCGGTTCAGCAATAGATCATAACGGATTATAGTATTACTGACGTCACGTATAATGTTATTTGTCATGGTAGCATACAAGGAGAGAGAGCGAGAGACGCGGGTGCGAGTAATATAAAATGCTCCAGCTACTTTAAAAGCTGACATCGGGCACATTTCGGCTTTAATACACATCCTGTTAAGCACGACCTGGAGAACACACTGTGTGTAAATCAAAGCTATGATTTATCGAAACGATTTCATTTACACTTGGACACACAAATGTATCTCCAAAACGGATATAAATCCGATCTTCAATTCCCGCACTGTATGCAGATTTAATGGAGATCACATCACGTCAAATCAACAGATATGAGCTGTATTTTATTGATCATCAGCTAATTTCACAATCAAAGACCACATTATGAGCGAGCGCGGACACAGCACTGGTAAGATCATTCAGTTTCTTTACTTTTAATGAAGATAATTGCCTGTTGAGCACCTACGACTTACTTTCGGTTTAATTTTGTATGTTGGCTTGATGAAGATATAAACTCTGTGGCGATGCGTACTGCCTAGTGCCGTCATATCTGGCTATAACATCATATAGCCTATAACACGCTTCATAATCACACTAATTTTTTTAGCATTGTTGAGGTCAGTCAAATTTGCCTATGTGGTTTCAGCAACCAGATGTATTTAGACTTTAGTTTTGACTGCAAAGAGACCCAGACCAAGCTTTTAGTATTTTATTTTTATTTTGTGTAATTGTTCTAAATGCTCCTGTTGTCTTCTGTGCCCATACTTGAGTTTTGTTTGATACATTCAAGAAGTGTGTTGAGCCGGTAAAATTAAAGGTTCAGTTCATATAACTGGCTGACAAAATTGTAGGATGTAAACCGAATCGATGACATGATAATCGTAATCGAACTGAAAATGTGAGACCAGTTTAGGTTCACACCCCTAATAGAAACACCAAAAACATACAGTAATATAACAAAGCAGATCAAGGTGAG
Source organism: Pseudorasbora parva (assembly GCF_024679245.1). Classification (NCBI taxonomy): domain Eukaryota; kingdom Metazoa; phylum Chordata; class Actinopteri; order Cypriniformes; family Gobionidae; genus Pseudorasbora; species Pseudorasbora parva. The sequence continues at coordinate 9,217,921 of NC_090182.1, read as the reverse complement.
ATCAGGCAAAACTGCAAGTTAAACCAAACAAAACAGCAGTGCAGTCACATCACTTGATGTATATTTGGCTCTAGTTAAAAGTACCGAAATCCCCTGGGCTGGATGCTCCAACCACTATCCTTTGTTCATAATGACGGATGTCAATAAAAGGAGGCAGTCCTAAGGAGGACGCATCCCAAGTAACCAAACACTTCCCTTTTCTACTCTAAACATGGGACTTACATGATACTGACCAATCATAAAGTGGTAAAAACACTGGTTGGTTCACAGGCTTGGGTGACACCAGTCAATCGTACCGGGGCTATACCTCAACCGGCTACATTCACAAATGTCTTTACCATCTCTTATGATCAATTTTTAGCATCCTTGCTAAATAAAGGCCCATTCGCACCAAGGACGATAACTGTAAAAAACACAGATAAAGATGTAGTTCTAAAAATCTTTCTCAATATTAAAGAATAGCAGAGCTAAAAAACATCAACAGCACAGAGAAACAATATTTGGAATCACTTTCAAAGGTCTTTTATCCAGCTGATGAAAGATTGATAGCCAATCAGATAGAGTCCATCCTTCCGTAACGAGCATGTAAAGTGACAGACACTTAGAAAAAACGTTATCGTCCTCTGCTGTGGACACAAACATAGTTATCTTTATTAGGGATGCACCGATATGAACATTTTGATACCGATAACCGATAATTCTTTATATTTAAAAGGCGATATCCGATATATTCGATAAATCTAATTAAATACATTTTGATATCCTGATTACAAAAACATATGCTCACCATTAAAAGTCATGTCCCAAACACTTACACAGTACCAAACACAGTACAGTAGCCTATTTGAACCAGTGTAAGATTCATTAACTTTTCAAATCAATTTTACACTCCTATGGCCAACTTACTTTATTAAAAAATGGTAACACTTTACAATAAGGTTTACTTTTTGTTAGCATTAGTTAACCGACAATGAATGAACAATACTTCTACAGGATTTATTAATCTTAGCTCATGTTAATCTCAACATTTTTTAGATCCAAAGTTGTGTCTGTTAATATTAGTAATGCTCTGTGAATGGACTGTTAATAAACACGAACATTGTATTACTAACATTAACAAAGGCTATTGCTCTCTGTTTATTCGTGTTAGTTAATGAATTAACAAATGAGACCTTATTTGTAAAATGTTACCAAAAACGATATTGCCTTACAAAAAATCTAAATAAAATACCTAAATAATGCAAAGAAATCATTGGGCAGCATTACTTATGCCATGCATAAAATAACCTCCGCACAGAGGTCTTGCATTTAAAAAAAAAAAGTTTTTGTTTGCCGTAGTCTAGAACTGTAAAATCTTTGTGTCTTTCTCTCTGTGGTCCATCATTGCAGACAGCGATCTGTGTTAATGTGTGAGGGAATGTTTGGCTGTATTGACTGGGCTGCAGACAAACTGCCGATCAACCGATCAATCAGGCGCTTGAAAAGTCCTGCTGGGAAACCTGCATCACATGATCTTGGAGTGTATGGGAGTGTGGAGATTAGTCTCTTCCCAGGATGCAATGCACTTTAATAGCACATTAACTGTGAGTTCAGGGGTTTAAACAACAGGTAAAGAAGTGAAAGAAAAATGTAAGCTTGTGTGTTACATCTTTCAGTCCACAGCCATTACTTCAAAACAACTGAAGGTATGAACCCATAGTCCAGATGTCAGCTTATTTAGTTTGCAAACGATTTTTGTATTTGATATGATGATATTTCAGCAAAAAGGGCCTACAGTCCCTTCATGAGTGTGTTTGAACCTTCACTTCTTATCCTGTCAGTGGTTTACTTTAGCAAGTGAAATTGAGCGTTTTTTCAGACAGACAGTCACAGTAAGACAGATTTATGTGTCTGTTTAACAGGCTGTTTGCATATTAAAGTAAAGAGTACACATTTTCCCGTCCGTATCATTAAAGGAGGCGTGTGTTTTACTGGATGGTGAAAATCTTTCTCAAGGTTTTTCCAGCTCACTGAATGGAGGATTTCGCTCTCTCTCGCTCTCTCTCGCTCTCTCTCGCTCTCTCTCGCTCTCTCTCGCTCTCTCTCGCTCTCTCTCGCTCTCTCTCGCTCTCTCTCGCTCTCTCTGTGACAGTTTTGTCAGCATCCCTTTAGTTTTTTGTCAGTCTGGTTTATTGTTGGTTTGTCTTTAGTATTTGGTTGTTTTTCTATCTCTTTTTAAATCTCCACTCCCATCTACCTCTTTCTGTCTCTCTCTGTATTCATCTCTCTCTTATTTGTCATATTCCTTGAAGCAAAGTGTGTGTGTGTGCGCATGTACTAGGGTTGGCAGACCATGCCAACCATCTCTCCAAACTTATAATAAAAAGTGCTAATATAATAAATTAATAAAAAAGTATAAATAAGCTGTCAGCTTATTACAAAAATTAAGATCTCTGCAGTTTGTATGATGGTGTAATATTTCATACCTGCAAACTAGTCGCTTTTTAATCAAAAAATGTAATTTATATGATTTATGTAGATCCGGTGAGTTTTTTGGGGAGTGGGGGGTGAAATTGCAAGCACAATAAACTTCACAATATTAACTGGAAATTGGCTAATTTCCCATAGACTGGAGTGAGACCATAGACGTCTCTCAAGCTGTCCCAATCTTTTTTGGCGCTCAAATAATGTGACGTGACAGATCGCTGTAGCACCTCAGTTCAAGCAGGTGATGCTGACAGTCAACTGTCAATCAGCCTTGAGGGCGGGGTTTATTGATAGCGTCGGAAGGTATGCCGCGCCCTCAAGTCGTGGAAAATAGACACATTTTTCATCATTATTTATTCTTTTAAGGAAAACAGTATATCCAATAAATGTCTCTATTTTTGCATCAAACATAATTAAACATTTCTCTCATTTTAACTCGAGATAAATTCACTGTGGCAGCTGGAACTATGATGATGGTGATATTCATCTGATACATGCCGAATGCAGACATGGCGGTTTTCTTTTCTTTTTTGGTTGCCATGTGAAGATAAAATTATTTTGGATTTTTAACTTTGTTTGAATTTAAGTGGAAAAAATAGTTTTCCACCATTTGAGGCTGTGGAATACTTTCCGACAATATCAATAGACCCCACCCTCAAGACTGATTGACAGTTGACTGAGCACAGCATCGGAAATGCGAAGGGGATTGTGATACTGTGATTCCAGGATGCGGAGGAAATGAAATAGCAAATGGGTGATGTTTCTATTGCTATTCCAAAATGGCAGGATAACTCGTAAGACAATGGAAATGCACTTGAGCGTTTGCAAAGACCCGGCCCATTTAGTAACTGTTATGTCCAATAAGCCTTGCTCTCACACCACACACGTTCTCACGCAGTGAAAAACGCATCGCAGAGCAAAGAGAATACTGACAACGCACTGACAGACAGGACAGAGCAGATTACTTTTAATATGAAACCGTCTCAACTCTAAAATTATGTATTTTTTTTTTTTAAAGCTATACTGTGTAACTTTTTTTAGTTTATTCTTAGCTAAAAACACTTAGTTCTTTCAAAAATATGTTATAGTTATAAAGTATTCTCGTAAGTTTATAATATGCCATTGAAAATACATACGGGTGAGGGGTTCGAATGCCGGTTGCCATGTTGCCCCTCCATCTTGAAAGTACATTAGCCAAAGAGGGACATACCCATCAATTCAAGATTTGCCTTTCGCGTTTTAACACTCGGTGACACCGTGTCGAATGTGAAGAGGGGGATTGCCATGTTAATCTTGGACTAAATCAGCCACCGTAGGAGTTAAAACGAAATCAGAATTGAGAGGAACAGAAACTAATATTCATTGGATGGTCATATACCTTTACACCGCTAGATGGGTGAAAATATCACACAGTGTAGCTTTAAGAAATGTAATATATCTGTGTTTTTTATGGCTTTTTAATGTGTGGTGACAGGTCTCTTTAGCACTGTAGTGTGGTCAGATCACCTGTCAATCAAACTCACGGCGAAGGGTGAATTGAAAACGGACTTTGAGTTTTCTTTTGAAATTTGGCAGACATGTAAAATACGAAAATAATTAAAATCTAATTCAAATTATTTACAAAAAAAATCGTATAATTACACTGGGTCTTGGTTGCAGCACTCAGGTACATGCTAGCAGTGTTAACTAATAAGGCTAATTTCAGTTGTTATAGACTCCACGAAGGACTACTTATTATTAAACATCTCTAATTGTGGCAAACATCTTCATTAGAAAGCCGACCTGTGATGTTCATCTGGTCGAACAGGTACTTTCCCAGAGATTCCCAGGTCGTGGAAGTCTCACTCTCAGGCTCAGTGGGAGATGAATTAAGGATGAGGAGCGTTTAATAAGGAGGTGAGACAGCGAGGCCCAGCGTTCAGCTCTCGTCCAGAGAGACAGGAACAGATTTCTCGCCTGTCTGCTGTTGAGATATCACCCTTCTGTCTTTCTCCCAAGCACTGGAAACTGCTGATGCTGGTCTCTGACTCAGACGCTTTTCATACTGTACGGTCGGACTGCATGTCATCAGTAATTAGCGATGCGTGAAACGAGTTGTCAGCCGGACACCATCAAACGATCCCTAGAAAAGAGAACGAGAAAGAGGGAATTAAAGTAGTAAGATGGAGAGAAATGAAGGATGAAGGTGCAGAAAAATAAGAAGTAGTGATAGATGATCAGTCATGCACTTCATCCAGTGGAGAGTTTATTATGCTGCTTTAGTACTTTTGTGCGCGCGCATGTACTACTTGGAATATGTGCGCAAGAGACAATTTATCTTCTGCTGCGTGCAAATACGGCAGCACTATTTCATTAGTAGAAGGAAATAACGGGAGCAAAGTTGGCAGAAATCCACTTAGCTGAGATAATGCACTTTCACATGCACAAGCATGGACCAGAATGACGGTATAAGTGTGACTATAGAAATGTGTCAACCCATAGAGGCTTTGTCATGTGATTTTTAGCACAATACAATTTATTAACTCAGCTATCAGTGGGCATGACTTATTTACATGTGAAAGCAATGAAGAAGCGATGACATTAATCCATCTTATATAAAGCAGAACATTTTTAGCAAAAAATAGTCATATTTTAACATTACAGCATCCCTGTTTGGTCTCTCTTATTCTCTCATGTTTACACAATGCAAATTAACACATGTCAAGTGAACTGAATTGAATTCATTCTTTACATCTCCAGTCGTAATGAAACGCATTCACAACAGCAAACTCACATGCACAGACAATGACGCCGCATGGAGCAGTCACAAGAGAAACAAACCTGTGTCTCTCGTTACATCTAAGATGATCAAGGTCACCCGTAAGGGTTGTCGCATGTCTCTTACAAAGCTATTGAGTAGTTCAGCTATGACAAAAAAATTACATTTAAGCTGAGATGTGAGCTTACAGTCTGAATTGAATGAGACTGTAGAGAAAGAGGCCATATTTCACTTAAAATGAATGAAAAAGAGGGAAAAAAAGCATAGTCTCTTAAAAGACATTGAATACACATCATAACTGAATGCATATTGGTTTGTCCTCTCTGAACACATGGCAACAAACAATTATGGTGAGTGGTGTCTGATTTATCAATCAATGAGTCTGTGATGTTTGAGAAGATTCACAAATCAAACTTGAGTTAAATAGTTTTGAATCGGTGTTACAGATGCATTCACATTTACAGGTATTTATATTTTAATTAAATTTAAATGTATTTTTAAATGTAATATAATATTTATTAATTGATTTTCAATTCACTTAAAAGTTCAAATTAAAAGTTATTTTTTAAAGCCTAATAAATGTTGAAGTTGATAGATTTAATTAATAATTAATAAGCGTAATGTTTAATGTCTAATTAATATATATTTCATATTAGAAACTCAATGGTTTTTACTCGTGATTAATGTCTAAAAAAAAGTTTGATTAATTAGTAGAGGTGACCCCTAATAGTCGAAGATTCGATGCATCGATATGCAGGACCGGATTCGACCACTCGATCTCATGGTCGAATCTTCGCGGGTGTTATGAAACGAGGATTATACCATTTTGGCAATATGGGGGTGCTCAATATTAGTGTTTTAAGACGTGTCGCAGTGATGAGCGATCGCCCCTTTAAGGGCACTGAGCTTCGCACCGGACGCGCTGCGCCTTTCGAACACATACACCGTCGGCGGCATTCGACGCTTGTTCGCGGTGATTAAATGTATATTTCCCTCAAATTGTGAATGCACATACTGATTTCACCCTGTGCTACAAGATACACTCATCGTGCAGCTCTTCTGTCAGAAGTCGATTCAAAATTGAGCTTGCGCGCATATAATGTTCATGTCTGCCTGGTGTGAGATACCTGAGACACGGCGCTGAGCTTCAGTCCGGTGTGCGACCCCCTTCAGGCACAATCGGCTTAAGAACGTGCATATAAACGCACTCAAAGTGTTCTTTTCCTCTCTAGGCAGGTATTTTTTTAGGTTTATTTATCAAAATGTTATTTTATACATTTGTGTGATGTTCTGTGTTTCGATCGCGGCTTTTAAATGTTATGAGAGAACGGTTAATTTACGAATGTAGTGTAGCCTAGTTTTGATCACTTTATTAAAAGTGGTGGCTGTGTACCGTGATTAAAGTACAATAAAAATAGTCTTAGCCTCCTGCTGACTAGTGTCCTGCCCTTCCCAACCCAGTTATACTGTTTATTTTTTCCGGTCTATGGTTTACACACACACATAGATGATTCGACTATCGGTCGACCATAGAGAGATTCGAAAATTCTGATTCGAATGTGTAAATCCTTAGCCGGGGACACCCCTATTAGTTAGTTATATATATATATATATATATATATATATATATATATATATATATATATATATATATATATATATATATATATATATATATATAATATTAGAGGTTTAATGGAACATGTATTCGCATCCAACTGTTTACATTTATATTTATGCATTTAGCAGACGCTGTTATCCAAAGCGACTTACAACTCAGGAGTACAGGAAGTGATCCGTCAAGAAGAGGCAAAGAAACGCAAAAAGTGCCCCAAATACCAAGATTTGTATACTGCTCAGAGTAGCAAAAACCAGAAAAAGGGAATAAGAAAAGAGAAATAGAGGAGGAAGGTTTAAAAAAAAAAAAAATGTAAGATAAGATTAAGTGCTCATGGAAGAGATGAGTTTTTACCTGTCTTTTGAATGAAGCGAGTGATTCTGTCGGGCGTATGGAGGACGGAAGATCGTTCCACCAACCAGGAACAATGAAGGAAAAAGTTCTGGAGAGGGATTTCATGCCTCTCTGTGATGGTACCACAAGCCTTCACTCATTAGCTGAGCGAAGGCTTCTGGCGGGGGTGTAGACTCGTAGGAACGAGTCGAAGTATGCGGGTGCTGAGCTTGTGGAAGATCCATAAGCAAGAGTCAGAGCTTTGAATTTGATCCGGGCAGCGAATGGTAGCCAATGCAGATAGGTGAAAAGCGGTGTGACATTCAATTTCGAATCCAATCTTTAACAGTTTTGTTTTAACCTCAAAACATACTTCAGTCTGAGTTCCCACAAAATCATTATGAGTATTCTGTCCATTTTAACCCGAAATTCAAAAGAGAAATACCGTTTTGACTATTTTTTTAATGTGACGTGACAGATCACTGTATATGCACGTCAGTTCAAGCGGCGGCTTGAGTGAACGCGATCATCCTAAAGAATAAACATGAGTTAATATCCGTTAAGGTATGTTGAAAACATTACAGCATACTGAAACATAATGCATATGTTGTGTAATCGCTCAGTCAGTAAAGACATCAACAAAACAGCTCGTGAACAATGTCACGTATAGAATTGCATTTACCTCAGAAGTCATTCAGTGTCCACACACTAGAGAGATGAACTAAATATATGCACTTATTAGCCTATTTATTAATTATACCTGTTAGTGATGTCTTAATTATTTAATATAGCCTATGTTTAAATAAATCATAATATAGTTTATATATATATATATATATATATATATATATATATATATATATATATATATATATATATATATATATATATATATATATATATATATATATATATATTCATTATTATTAATTAAATATTTTATATCTCTTATGTACTGTATATTTTTAGTGCCTTATTTCAGAAAATGAGTCCATGTTGAAATGCTGTGCAGTATTTTCTGCAGTAGAGGCGAAAACCAGCAGAGATCTTTGGAAACGGTTGGAGCCTCTTGTGCAAACAGATTTCCAGCTCATTTGTTAATATCATGTGTTATACAGAACAGATGTCAGCATTATGATAACCAATAGAGATGCACACACACAAATATATGCACTGGTGAATTTATGGATGTGCTTGCGTGGGATTTATGCGTGTCTGTGTGTAAGATCGCATTCGGATCCTGAAATTATGAATTCATTTGTCATAATTTGTATGCACTCATAAATATAAATTGCAGTTAAATGAAGGTCCATCATCTCTCTCTCTCTTATGTAGAAATATTCAGATACTTCAGATGAGTGAGAGTGAAGCATCTATTTTCAAAGTAGTTCTGAGACTTTTATCTGTCTCTCTTTTTTCCTTATCTTTGTCCATTTCTCTCTATCTTTTACAGTAACTGTTGTAAAGATGAAAACATGGGACAAGGTTGTTTCGAATATCACAGGCTGAATCTCAATCCATATACTAAACTAGATTTTGTATATTTTATGAAGTACGTGCGTGTGGTGCAATAGCCAGGAGTTCAGTAGTCCTGCACTTTCATGTTTGTGTGATCTTCTGGTATATATATGGGACTCATGTCCTTCCTTTAATGTAAGTCTATAGGATTTTTTCATCTAGCAGTGAAAATTGTAAGTCTGATCACACTGGAACAGTAACAGAATGCACTTTCTTTGTATTGGTTAGTAGAAGACGTGCATTGGCATTCAGGTGCAGGCATCCTTTGTGGTGTCCTGTATGAGGCTTTCTGATTGACTAATAGTGAGTTACTCCCAGACAGATCATTCTTTGACCTTCACTGTCAGACTGTTATCTCACATACACACGCAGACACGAAAATGATCGTACATGCTGATTGTATTGTTGATTCTCTATGGGAGTGGTTTCGTGCTGAATGACTGACAGCTCCTCTGGTGAGATAGGATGCAAGTGCTGGCACTGCCAGACTCCACATTAAAATAATTTAGTGGAATAATAGTTTTCTACCGCCAAAAGAAAATGAGTACAACTGCACTCTCAGGGGAAAACAAAGTACAAAAGCTGGAACAAGGGCTGAGCGATATGGACAAAAAATATACTTTATATATCATTGTACAGTACAGGCCAAAAGTTTGGACACATTACTATTTGTAATGTTTTTGAAAGAAGTTTCTTTTGCTCATCAAGCCTGCATTCATTTGTTCAAAAATACAGAGACATGTTTTAATATTGTAATATATTATTACAATTTACAGTGGCACCTTTTAAATCGGTTCGAGAAAAGTCTAGAGCTCAATCATGGCTGAATGCTACCACTCGAGCAATAAGGATTGAATGTAGAAGGGTGGAAAGACCCTGGAAGAAGGATAAATTACATGTTTCTCTTGATATCTTAAAGGAGAACTTGTATAAAAAAAAGGAGAACTAAATATAAAAAAACTGTTAGATCTGAGAAATCAAAATATCTCTCAAATATTATTTGTACGAACTCCCATAAGCCAGCTCTACTTTTCACTACTATTAACTCTGTTTTAAATATTCCCCAAGCCACTTATATAGAGCCATCTACAGAAATGTGTGAACTGTTTTTAACACTTTTTTATTGACAAGGTCGAGGCCATTAGAGCAAATATGGGGGGATATTTGCTCTAATGGCCTCCACCTTGTCAATAAAAAAGTGTAACCCCCCCCTGACTGAGTTACCTATTGTCACTGAGTGCTCTGCTGTTTTTCATCAGTTCGAGCCTGCGTCTCTTGCCTCATTAGGTGACATTATAGCTGAAATAAAGCTATCTTCAGGTGGCAGGGATTTTGTTCCTCCATGCCTTTTAAAAGACTCGTTTGAGGCTATTGGTCCCAAAATTCTAGCTATCATCAACAGTAGCCTGGCCTCAGGGAGTTGTACCTAAGTCCTTTAAACATGGAGTGGTGGAACCAGTTATTAAGAAATCTCATTTGGATTCAACAGTCCTTGCTAACTTTAGACCGATCTTGAAATTACCACTTCTTTCTAAAATACTTGAGAAGGTCGTATACGGACAGTTGAATCCATTTTTAGTTCGTCATCATATTCATGAAGTGTTTCAGTCTGGTTTTAAAGCCCTGCATAGCACAGAAACTGCACTGTTGAAGGTTTTTAACAACTTAGTACTTGCTACTAACTCCGGTAACTGTGTGATTTTAATTACACTCGATCTCTCGGCTGCATTTGATACAGTAGACCATAAAATCTTAATCTCGCGCCTAGAGCAATGTGTAGGGATTAAGGATACTGCATTGAGTTGGTTTAGCTCCTACCTGTCTGAGAGAATGTTTTCAGTTCGCCTTGGATAATTTGTCTCCTCAACAGCTTCTTCCTCCTGTGGGGTCCCCCAGGGTTCTATTTTGGGGCCTATACTGTTTTCCCTTTACGTGCTGCCCTTGGGGGATATTATAAGGAAATATGGTATTTCCTACCACTGTTATGCAGACGATATGCAAATATATCTGCCGTTGAAACGCAAAGATACTGGCTCTTTAACAATCTTATGGCAATGTCTGGAGGAAATTAAGGCATGGATGGCATTACATTTCCTTAGCCTTAATGACCAAAAATCAGAAGTTATGCTGTTTACGTCAGGAGGTACACATGGGTCATTAGACTTCGACCTTGGTGAACTGAGTTAACTTGTTTAGCCCCATGTAAAAAATGTGGGGGTTATTATGGATGGTGATTTTAAACTGGACAAACAGATTAACTCGGTTGTCAAATCTAGTTTTTTTCAAATGAGACAACTTACCAAGGTGAAATCTTTTTTGTCCTTTAATGACTTTCAGAGACTGGTGCATATTTTTATTTAATCTCGCCTGGACTATTGTAATGGCCTCTACATTGGTATTAGCCAGGCCTCTCTCTCCAGACTGCAGATGACGGGTACATGAAAACTGGATCATATTTCCCCTATTCTTGGTTCTCTTCATTGGTTACCTGTACAATTCAGAATTCATTTTAACATTTTGATATTTGTTTTTAAATCCCTTAATGGTTTAGCACCGAAAAATCTTTCTGACCTGATTAAGCCTGATACTCCACAAAGGCCTTTATGGTCCGCTGACCATTTGCTCTTAGTTGCTCCACGGGCAAAGTTGAAGAGCAGAGGGGACCGGGGCCCCGAAGCTCTGGAATTTACTTTATATTAGGCAGGCTCATACACTTGCCGTTTTTAAAACTAGTTAAAAAACGTATTTTTATGGTTTGGCTTTTGACACTCTTTGAGTACTGCTTTCTTATTGTTTACTTGTGTTTTTAAAAAGTGCTTTATAAATAAATTTTGTTAAAAACAGCATGCAATATCTGAAGGATTTTATTGGGCTACTTCAACGTTGTGAAAAGTTTATGTTTTATGTCGACCCATAGCAGAGAATAGACTGGGCACACGACTGTTACTTATGGGACTTGCTTGATGTTGAAAAGAGTTATTAAAAGCAATAATCTATTAAAAACAATAACTCAAAACACAAGTCAGCAGAGGAAGAAGAAGAACACCATCCCTGCTGTGAAGCATGGGGGTGGTAGCATCATGCTTTGGGGGTGTTTTTCTGCACATGGGACAGGGCGACTGCACTGTATTAAGGAGAGGATGACAAGGGTAATGTATTGTTAGATCAACCTCCTTCCCTCAGTTAGAGCATTGAAGATGGGTCGAGGCTGGGTCTTCCAACATGACAATGACCCGAAGCACAGCCAGGATAACCAAGGAGTGGCTCTGTAAGAAGCATATCAAGGTTCTGCCGTGGCCTAGCCAAGTCTCCAGACCTAAACCCAATAGAGAATATTTGGAGGGAGCTAAAACTCTGTGTTTCTCAGCGACAGGCAGATCTGTGTGGAGGAGTGGGCCAAAAGACCTCCCGCAGAGTGTACAAACCTGGTGAAAACCTACAGGAAACGTTTTACCTCTGTAATTGCAAACAAAGGCTACTGTACCAAATATTAACATTGATTTTCTCAGGTGTTCAAATACTTATTTGCAGGTGTATCATACAGATAAATAGTAAAAAAAATCATACCTCGTGATTTCTGATAGCAGTAGGGGTGCAACAAAATTTTGGCCACCGGAAATTATCTGCCAAAAATGTTGTTTTCGTTTTTCTGGACGAAAATATATGCCGTCCGCCCCTCAGCGTTCAGCGCGCAGGTTTTACTGTCGTTTTAGCCATTACCATGGCTCTGCTCAATATTCTGCTCTATGCAAATGCGCTCTGAAAAGCAAAGTCTGCTCAAATAACGTGTTAGCGTAAAATTTCTATCTAGTAGATTTGTTTCTGTTTGCAATAGCCATAGTGTGCTGTAACATGGCCGTTCTGTGCAACGCTGGTCTGCTCTGCTCACATGCTCTGATCATAATGTCTGATCATATGTTGCATAGAACTGAATAAAGAATATTGATATTTAATATTCAATAAAGGTGTGGTTGCTTTATTTTATTGGCTTGATTTTTTTTAATGCAGTATCATTAAACATTTTTTTTATTTACTTTAATTATAAAATGTAATATTAATACAATTATTTAAAAAAAGGGTATTTTGAAATCATCCAAATTAAGTAATATTAAATTTAAAAAAAGCATTTTCATTTTTTGGTCAAGTGCATACAGAATCTCGGCCTAGAATTTTCATTTCGTTGCATCCCCAATTTACATCTTTAAGATACAATGTGATGTAAATAATGTACAAAGGTGTACCTCTTGTGTTAGCTGTGTGATAGCTTTTGTAAAAAAAATATTCTGAGAATGTGTGCACGTTTCAGTGCATGTCTGAGTGGGCGATCCTTTTGCAAAGCATTTTGTCTAATTTACAGTCTGGTGAAGTCAATGCTTTTTAGGCAGTCAGAGTTGACAGATTTTACAGAAAGTTGCTTTTTTTAGCTTCAGGTTTTGATTCAATCCATTCAGTTGATGCATCCCCAAGCAATGTCGGTCTTGCATAACTGCCATGTTTGGAGGTTTTTTTAAACACTTTTCTTGTTTGTATTTCTGAATCGAATCCTCTTACAAGCACAATGGGTTAGGCTTTAGAGTGTGCACAGATCTGCACTTCTAATTTCGGAATTTCAAATGCTATTTAGGATGGAAAAGCATACTTATTGGAAGTTCTTCCGGATTCTAGAAGCTGCAGTGAGCGCATTACGGTCTGATCACACAAGAACCCATCGTCTGATATAAGAAGGACGTCAGTGAGGCTTAACTGCCCGGCAGGGACTGCCAGAGATCAGACGCTCTGCAGACTCACTCCGTTCATGGTCTGACTCTACTGGGGGATTCAACAAGATTTCTGCTTGCTCATAAAACCCTGTGATTTCTGGATGGGATGTGCAGTGAGACTGGTGCGGGTCTGGGGTGACACAGAGGAATATTGGGTCAACTGGATATAGACTGATTACAGTCTGGCATTTCAGACTTCACGTCTGCTGAGTTTATGGAAATGAGTCTTTCTGTGCCGAAAGCTTCTCCGGATCACACATATGGGACGTCCACATTACAACAGGGAGAGAGTAGTGTTTGTGATCCTAATAAGACTATTTGTGGTTCTGGCACTGTTAAAAATAGGACATTACTTGTATTCCAAGTGGAAAAAAACAAAGAAAGATGAAAAAGAAAGAAAGAGGACAAAAGTTATAAGCTAGTGCTGTGTATATTATATTGTTATACTATTTTTTACAGTATTGCATCGGTTCAGTGGGTTTATTTATTTTTGCATTCATATAGTTCTTTTTCTAACTTCGCTCGGTGTTTCACTATGGGAATCGCTTTGGGCGTGACCAACTACGGAAGCTCCAATGACACCACGTCTGTCCTGACAGACAGGTTGACCTGAGATCAGGCTCCGCCTCCACCTATATTACTCAGGTCGACCCCTCACAAAGTCATTCGCGCTTTCTTCCCGTGAGGGACTACAACAAGCTCTCTCAGCACGTCCGACTTCGTTGCTGATCTCGCTGAACTGTTCAACAGGCGGACCGTTATTGGATTACGCCACCGAACGCGACATCAGTGGATTGGACTGTGTTGAGCGACATCGGAAACACCGAATAGTGTCCGCGTCAAGGCGAGCTATTCTCTTCGGACTATCGCGTACTAAACTACGGCGGTAGGTTTTTCAGTGACGTCGAGTCATCTTTTTGGGCTTTTCGCGTTGAGGCGAGCCGTTTGAAAGGGCTAAATTACCCTACTTTATCATCAGACTAACGTGTTGTGACGAGTCGTTGAATCACTCCTCCAGACATTATGTCGACGGTCATTACCCCCGCCAAAGGGAATGAGTCGAAAAGCAGGGATGTGGCATCCCGCCCGTGTCCATCGTCATGTGGAGCAACAATCTCGGGCAGGGACCCCCATCCTATGTGCATCGTGTGCATGGGCTCGAAGCACGCTCAAACGTCGCTTGCGGACCCTCAAACATGCGTCCACTGTGCGTCAATGCCGGTGAAAATTCTGGAGAGAAGGCTGAGAGTGGCGGTGGCTAGTAGCCAACAAGACCCATGTCTGTCCGGCGCCACCGCGAAGCCTAAGACAACCGACCATCAAACGCGAGCTACCTCTAGCTGGGCTGAAATGATGGAAGCCGAATCCCCGGATATGCCTCCTCTGTTCGATGGCCTTCTCGCACACGAAGAGGAAGAGCAGGGGGACGAGGACGCAGAGGGCGATGCTAACTCTGACCTCCTCGACTTGGATATGGAAGACGAGGAGGAAGATGACAACTCTCCCTTCCCCGCTCAACAGTCTAGACCCCCGAGCGCGACTGACTCGGGTCCTCAGGCTGACAGTAACCTACACGAGGTGTGCAAACGAGCCGCGGCTAAACTGGGCCTAGCTTGGCCCACGGCACAGGACGCCGAAGGAGCAGAGAGGGACCTTTACGACGGGAAAAGGCTGCCGCCTGCTCAACCCACAGCGAGACAATTACTGCCCGCCGTGCCGGCATGCATGAAAGAAATGTCTCGCCATTGGAGTACCCCCTTTAAGAATAAGCTCCCGGCCAAGGGATGCTCTAAGCTGGAGATTCAAGGGATGGTGGAGCTGGGGTTGGCCGGACCCCCAGCGGTAGAGTCTTCAGTGGCCTATCACCTCCACCCGAATCGACGCTCCATTTCTGCCTCCTCTCAGATTTCGCTGCCGAGCAAGATGGAACGTTTGACCGCGTCCGTCTATCAGAGGATATATAAGTATGCGGCCCAGTCAGTGTGCTCGCTGAACGCTGTGACTTTACTGTCAGCGTATCAGGCAGAAATTTTGGAGGAAATGGGGCGACAGCTGGATACAGGGGTGCCGAACCCAGCACTATGGGATGAAATATGTGTGGTAAACGATCTAATTCTCCGCTCTTCCCGCGGTGCGGTTCAAGGCTGTGGCCGTGTGATGGGCCTGGCCGTGTCAGGTGAGAGAGCGTTATGGCTGAACCTGTCAGGATTGAGCGACGCTCAGAAAGCGGAGGTGATGGACGCAGCGTTCGACCCAACTAAGGGCCTGTTCGGACCAGCTCTCGAGAAAATGAGAGAAACCAGCTCCCTGAGGAAACAAGAGGATGAAGCTTTTAACCTCTGTTTACCACGGAAGCAAACACCGCGACCACCCTCTCAACCAGCGCGGCAGGGCTTTGTTGCAGCCGCTGCAGTGAGAGGGAGACAGATAGGGGCCAGGAATGTGAGACCCGCTCCCAGCGGACAACAATCTGGCCATCGTCCAAGGTCGGAGAGCTCCGGACCATGGGGTAAGCATTCATTTGCGGCCGCGGCGGCCAGAAACCGACCGCCCCACCCCGAGGACCGGAAGAAGAAGCGTGCGACCTGACACGCGAATGTTCCCCTGCACTTCTCTCTCCGCCCGCAAAGAGAAGAAAGGGGTCCAACCCTGTTGTTCTGAGTTCAGTAAGGGCTCTCGCTGTAAGTTACCCAGTTCAAAAACAGGGAGAAAATGTTCAACAGTGTCACCAAGCACTCACACAGTGTTCTCAAACGCCCATCGTTTCAGGGGAATACTTAATAAAGAATGCACTATCGCATCCAAGCCACGAGCTAAGGGCGATATGCTCCCCGAATATAACAAACACACAAATAAATGTTTTTCTATCGCAGCCAGGCAGTCAGCCGAGGGCGATAGATTGCAAAGAAATCCAAAAATTAAAACGCGTCTCTCTAGCTTCGCCGCTGGAGGGAGCGCACGCTTCTCAAAAGGGGGTCAGCGCAGTGACAATAATGACGTCATCAACGCGCGCCCGCGAGGGAGAAGTGTACAAGGGACCCCTCTCGGCTCGCATACTCAGTTGGCGCGCATGCGCAGCTCATCCGTGGGTTTTAAACACAATTTCACGGGGATACAGACTTCAATTTGCCATGAAACCACCCAGATTCAATGGCATTATAGTCTCAGCGGCCGAGGGAGAAGCAGCTCGCGTCCTGACGGCCGAGATAGACACTCTTTTAGACAAACGAGCAATCAGAGTGCTGCCAAAGGAAGTGAGCTGTCAGGGTTTTTACTCCCGTTACTTCGTGATCCCAAAGAAAGGGAGCACATCTCTGCGCCCAATTTTAGATCTCCGTGTGCTAAACAAGCACCTACGGAAGTATTCATTCAAGATGTTAACACACAAAACACTTTGTCGATCTATCCGCCAGAACGACTGGTTTGTGACGATCGATCTGTCAGACGCGTATTTTCACATAGATGTTTATCCGTCTCACAGAAAATATCTCAGGTTTGCATACCGAAACACAGCGTACGAGTTTCAAACCATTCCATTTGGTCTGTCCTTAGCGCCAAGAGTTTTCAGCAAATGTGTGGAAGCAGCGCTATTTCCGTTGAGAAACAAAGGAATAAGAATATTGTCGTATATAGACGATTATCTGATTTGCGCCTCGTCAAAAGAACAAGCGATCAGAGACACAAACATGGTATTAGTGCATCTCGACAGCTTGGGATTCAGAATAAACATGAAAAAGAGCCGTTTAGAGCCAGCTCAGAACACAGAATATCTGGGGCTCAGTATAAACTCCCTCTCTTATCAGGTCACTCTGACAGAGGGGAGGATCACGTCCTTCATGCAGTGTCTCTCCCGTTTTCAGACGGGGAAAACTGTTCCGTTCAGACTGTGCCTACGAATGCTGGGTCTAATGGCCTCAGTGATTTCAGTAGTACATCTAGGACTACTAATGATGAGAGACTTTCAGCGCTGGGTCGCGCATCTGCGTCTGTGTTCTCGGCGACATCTCGGTCGACCGGTGAAAGTAACGCATGTGTGCGTCAGAGCGCTCAGACATTGGAGAAGCCCCGAGACTCTCAGAAAGGGGATCCCCTTGGGGGCGGTGTCGGCGAGGGTCACTATAACAACGGATGCGTCATTAAAAGGCTGGGGAGCAACTCTGATGGGCAGAGCGGTGAATGGTGTGTGGCCTCCACATCTGATTCACAAGCACATAAATTACTTAGAACTGCTGGCAGTGTTTTTAGCGCTAAAACATTTTCTGAGCTACATCAAGAGCCAGCATGTTTTAGTGAAAACAGACAATTCTACAGTGGTCGCTTATATCAACCGACAGGGAGGCACACGCTCGCTTCAACTGCACCAGTTAGCGAAAAAGCTGATCGTGTGGTGCAACACGAGGCTTTTATCCATCAGGGCAACCCATGTTCCAGGGATATTGAACAGAGGGGCAGATCTGTTGTCCAGGGGAAATCCTCTGTACGGGGAGTGGAAGCTTCATCCCCAGGTGGTGAAGCAGATATGGCAGAAGTACGGTCAGGCTGCCGTAGATCTCTTCGCCTCGCAGGAAAACGCTCAATGTCCTCTGTATTTCTCTCTGGTGGACGGAAATGCACCATTGGGTGTGGATGCGTTAGCCCACCCATGGCCGAACGTCCTACTGTATGCATTCCCTCCTCTGAGCCTGATTTCACCCACTCTAGCCAGGGTGAGGGAAATGGGGTTGTCACTGATACTGATAGCTCCACGGTGGCCATCCAGACATTGGGTAGCCGAGATAGTTCAACTACTGTCGGGTCAGCCGTGGCCCCTCCCTCCCCGGAGGGACCTCCTGTCACAAGCAGGAGGGGAAATCTACCATCCTCACCCGGACAGAATAGCTCTCTGGGCCTGGCCCGTGAGAGGTGGAATTTGAGTGCGGCAGGTTTACCCCCATCTGTCATTCACACAATACAGAGTGCCAGAGCCTCTTCCACTCGCTCACTTTATAGTAATAAATGGCGAGTCTTTGAAGAATGGTGTGGAAGGAGTAATATTGTCCCTTTTCAATGCTCAGTGAGGGACATATTATGTTTTCTCCAGGATCTGTTGGATAAGGGGAAGGCTTTTTCGACAATGAAGGTATATTTAGCTGCCATTTCCGCTTGTCATGTTGGTTTTGGTGACAAGACGGCAGGTCAACACCCTTTAATATGTCGTTTTATGAAAGGGGCACGGCGTAAGAGGCCAGTGGCCAGGAGGATGGTCCCGTTGTGGGATTTGTCCATGGTGTTAGAGGCCCTATCTCAACATCCTTTTGAGCCGTTAGAAGCCATAGGGTTGAAGTTTCTCTCTCTTAAGACAGCACTGTTGTTAGCGCTGGTGACAGCTAAGCGTGTGAGCGACTTACAGGCCTTGTCTATCAGCCCGTCTTGTTTACAGTTTGCTCCAGGGCTCACAAGGGTTTCCTTTCGCCCTAACCCTGCTTTTGTACCTAAAGTGGTGGACTCATCTTATAGATGTTCTACTACAGAACTTACAGCTTTCCACCCTCCTCCGTTCTCTTCGCCAGAGGAGAAGAGATGGAATTCTTTATGTCCGGTACGGGCGCTTCATAGGTACATGGAAAGAACAGCAGGATTCAGAAAGAATGACCAGCTTTTTGTATCTTGGGCTACTCCTCACAAAGGGAAGCCGTTGTCACGTCAACGGCTGTCCCATTGGATTGTAGAAGCTATATCTATAGCTTATGAATGTAGAGGTTCTCTACCTCCTGAGGGCTTAAGGGCCCACTCCACTAGGGGCATGGCTACATCATGGGCCCTACTTAAGGGAGTTTCGGTTCAGGAGATATGTGCAGCAGCAAGTTGGGCTACGCCCCACACATTTGTGCGGTTTTATAGACTAGATGTGTCTGAGCCATCCTTAGCTCATGCAGTGCTAGGGGCAAGCACACTGTGATATGTTTGATTAAGCATAGCATATGTTGTGCAATCCGGGAGTGGTCTATATCTCCCATAGTGAAACACCGAGCGAAGTTAGAAAAAGAACGATGGGTTACTTAACGTAATCCCGGGTTCTTTGATAACAGAGTGAGGTGTTTCACCAACACTTCCCTTCTCGCACAGGACGGGAAGAAATCTCTCTATAATGACTTTGTGAGGGGTCGACCTGAGTAATATAGGTGGAGGCGGAGCCTGATCTCAGGTCAACCTGTCTGTCAGGACAGACGTGGTGTCATTGGAGCTTCCGTAGTTGGTCACGCCCAAAGCGATTCCCATAGTGAAACACCTCACTCTGTTATCAAAGAACCCGGGATTACGTTAAGTAACCCATCGTTTTCTATAGTTCAAATATTAATAAGCAAGTCTAAATAAGCATAATTTCTAAAACAAGATTTTTTTTTTTAGAAGTTTCATTTACATGCTTGCTGAATTATTAAAGTATTTCTTCCACTTTGTTTCACACACTCGTCTCTTTTGTCTTTTGATTTCTTTATGGTAATGTAAAAGTCAGGGCCTCCCTTCTAACACCCCCCCCCCCTCCCAATTAAACTGGATAGTATGCACTGTATGAATTACATATACACAAATTCTTAATAAAGCTATGAAATATTTTCAGTCAAGAGCAGTGAATGATTTCTTTTTCTTTTGTTGTTTGATTCACATAAGACAGGCCTATATGAGGCTGCTGTCACCTTAAGACCTTATGCATGGATCCAACATAATGATCATTCGGCCAAATGTTTACTTTAGAGATAACTGATTGTGTTTACGATAATACTCACCAAGACAGGCATTTTGACACATAAATGTGTGTATTTAACCGTTCAAGTGCAATAAGCCGTGAAAGACAGCTGAATGAAGTCTGTTGTCTGTTTGCTTTTAATAACTCATAATCAAGCACGAGCCACTCTTTCTTCTCATTCATCCATGTTTCTTTGCTGCTTTATCATGTTTAAGCACGCATGCATATATAAATCTCTTATCGATTGACATTGACTTACTCCGCTCCTCCACTGACATGCTCTCACGCCTCCCACACTTTGAAAACCCCTGCTTTATGTGTTATCATTTCTTGCATATGCAATTAATTTAACATCAAGTGCTTAACATACAGATTTCACTCAATGTTTTTTGCAGATAGGCCTAATGTCAGCCCTGGGCGTGCTAGCTTCTTTCTTTTTTGTTGTTGGAAATTTGACCCTTTGACTTGATTTTGACTCCCTTTAACTTTGATATCTTCATAATATTTGCATACTGAACTGTCTTTTCTTTTTTACCATTTACACAAAACAAATTCACTATAATTAATCTGTAAAATGAGGGATTGTGCCCTATCATAGTGATCTAGGATTATAATGGGGAAAAAAGCAGATTTATCAGCCCATTTTGTGTTAGTTTGTCTTTCCACACCTTTTGAAGTCTGCTGTAATCTTATCGCCCTAAACGCTCTATTTGCTCGGTGCACCAATCAGTGAGTATTTGCATATTTCTCATGTTTTGCTGCAGGATTATTAGAAAAGAATTATGACTCAATGGATTGTGAAACCTTTTGTGAATTAATATGGTTTACTCTACCAATTAAATGTAATTTAAGTGTGTTTTACACCCCGTCTGCGCAGAGAGCAAATGACGCACCGCAGCACATCAACTCTAGAACAATCCTATCAATGAACCTGCCTACGCTTACCCTGCATTACAATCAACATGCTCACCTGCAGTGTAGATTTCTTTATTCATCATAGTGGGAATGTTGATTTTGTCACATGCTTGCCCTGCCAGACGCCTGTTGAACTTCAGAGTTAGACCTCTCCTCATCCTCTCTTTTTCACACTCTTTTTCTCTTTTGCTGCTTACGCTGCTTGTATGATCCGTCTGTAGTGTTTCAAGCACTTCTTAAGAATGCCTTTGGAGTTTTTACTGCTCATTCACATTCTTTTCTTTCTGCTTTTATGGCCTCTTTCTCTCTTTCTGTAATGTCTATTACCCTGTGCGGCTGAATTGGTCATTATCTCTGCTGCTCCCTGGGGCCATAGATGTAGACCTGTACATGCGCACGCTGTTTTCTTGAATCTTTAATAATTCACAAAGTGGGCACTTCTGCTCACCTACGTCACTCACTTGACAAAATGAAAGGGGCAGTGATTAATTGAACATTTTTTTGGTAATTAATATAACTTGTCATTGGTTGTTTGAATGTGGTTTTAACTCTTTGTGAGTCCTTTGACACACAGAATTTCCTTTGTTTTGGATGAATAAATCAATAGTAGGGCTGTCCAATGAATCAGATATCGATACAGACTAGTGACTACTACTGTATGTCAAGTGTAAAAAAAAATCAGAATAAAAAAAAATCAAAAAAAGATAACAGATTTTTTGGTCAAGATTTGGACGGATTTTTCACCTAGCACTACTTTAAAATGTTTTATGTATTAAGGTAAATACTTTATTACTATGCATTGTTCTGTTTGTGCATGTTAGTGAAAGTGATTACATATTCTCGTTGTTCACTGTTCATGTGGAAAACAGGTTGTGATTAATTTTGCGTAAATTAGCGTTTTTACTTTATTCTTACACAGTTGAATCTGTTTGACTGAAATGGCTCTTTGGTCAAACTTATGGATATTCTGATTGGCAAGAAACAATAGGCTGCCTCAATATCAGAAAAACCTCCCTTTTAAGCCATTTCAGTAAAAATATATAAACATTTAATAAATATTGTCAAAGTTATTTTGTTTGTAGCTTCATATCACCCAGTCTTAGTTAACGCGTGTTATGTGCATAACAGGCTTGTATGTACTTTCGCTTGTGGCAGGTGAACGGCCTCATGGGAGCGGCCGCTGTTTGTGGAAACAGCTCCTCTGGGAGCAGTAAAGCCTGCTTTAGATATCAAATCCGTGAGGAATATCCTGAGCATGTTTGGAGCAGTTGCTCTTGGATTTCATGTTGTCATAGCGTAGCTTTTGAACCCTGAGTGACTCTCAGTGGATGTGAACAAACTACAAGGGCATCACTCTTAAGTAACTGTGTGTGTTTAATGGCCTGCCATTTGCCCTGTTCTTCACGCAGGGCTAGTTGAACCTGCCCAGTGCCTAGGATACCCGTGAGCTTCCATGTTATATGTTGATAGGATGTTTTCTTCTGGGTGTTTAGTACACTAGAGCTGTTTGAGTTGAGTTTGTTTTGGTGTGAAGTAGTGGTGTAACGGTACATGTATTCGTACCGAACCGTTTCGGTACAGGGCTCTCAGTTCGGTGCACGTGTGTTACAAATGCAATCTTTAACAGTTGGCTTGTTTTTCAATCCCACGTGAACATATTAAGTATTCACTCCATTTTATCACAAAATTCAAACGACAAATGCCGTTTTGATGCTCTTTAATATGACGTGAGTGATCACAGTATAGACACGTCAGTTCAAACGGAAGTGCAGCGTGCGAGTGAACGCGATCTTCTCTTTCTAAAGAATAAACATGAATTAATATCCGTTAAGGTATGTTGAGGATACAGTAGATACATTCACCCCAAAAATTAAATTCTGTCATCATTTACTAACCCTTATGTTGTTCCAAATCTGGATGAATTTCTTTGTTCTGCTGAACACAAAAGAAGATATTTGGAAGAATGTTTGTAACAAGGCAGATAGAGCAACCATTCACTACCATAGTAGGGAAAAATGCTATGATAGTCAATGGTTGCTGCCAAATCTGCCTTGTTACAAACATTCTTCCAAATATCTTCTTTTGTGTTCAGCAGAACAAAGAAATTCATACAGGTTTGGAACAACATGAGGGTAAGTAAATGATGACAGAATTTACATTTTTGGGTGAACTATCCATTTAACGTCTAATAGTACAATGTTTAGCCCAAGTAAGGACTCCCTACAGAATTATCTTTAAGAAACTTTTTTAGTTATAATTGAATTAATTTAAGGACACTCCCCCCCCCCCCCCCCAGTAAACCCTTTTAACACTGTAAAAAAAAAGAAAAACAACAAAAAAGCCATTTTGTAAACTGTTGTACCAATCACCTAAACGTCGCACACCTGTGTGTGATAGGTGCGTAGGAGAACAGGACAAAAAAAGTCCAATTATCAACAAATGAAAAGAGAAGTCCCGCACACAACTTGCAATTAAAAGTGATTTATTATTGCAACGTTTCGATCTTTCGATCTTCCTCAGGCATGAAAAAACATAAGAAACTTCCGTTTCTTTTAAAAGGTACCGTTGACCAATCACAATCTTGTGGTCAAGGTAAAGCAATCACAATGAATGATAGAACACATTAACATGATGAGTTTAAGATGATTTCACGATTTATTGTGACGTGACGATTCTATGGTAAACTGTTGTACCAAAATCGTACCAAACCTTGACTTCAAACCTGAGTACGTACTGAACCGTACCCTAGTGCAACCCTAGTGCAAAGGCTGTTTTCTGAACACAGGTAAACTGACCTTGTACTAAAGAAGCTTTGGGATTTTCAATTACTTTGTGTGTTTAGTTTATAGTTTGTTTGCATTGCTCCCATCTTTGCAGACTGGGATTGTGGGATGAAATTTCAAAATAATTACTTGAATATTATCAGTGGATTAATACAGAAAACCTAGAATTCTTTTTTTTAATTGCATTTTAAAATCAGTTTTTAACAGAAAAAAAAGCTTTCCCCCCAAATCATGCAACCATATGCACTTTTAACAGACATGTGTGTAGCTAAATTATAACTGTGATTCAAATGTACTGTGTTTGAAATGAGACGTCCTCTACCAGTGAAAAGCAGAGCGTCTGTCTCCTCTGATAGACCTTTATTGTCCCGCGCAGCAGGTGTCCTGATGGTGGGCTGAAGCCGCTGGTCTAATGACAGCATTCACCGGCGGCGGAGAGTCACTGTTATTGATTACTGTAGGTCTGATCCACTGCAGATGATGAACAGGTGGGATGAAAAGAATATCACTGATTGGATTTCAGTCTGTCCAGTGTGTAACACCCGGATTAGTACATTAACATGGACCCTTATATTTAGAGATCGTTAAGGCTTTAAGGGTATTACTACTCTTACTGATACTGCTTATCGATGCTTATTGGTTCTTTTTGTTGTATTTTTTAATTTAGAACATAATTAAATGCTATGTCATGCATTTTGACTCATTTACATTGTTAAAGAGTTTGATTTTCATGCTAAACATGGCCAAAGTTTAAAAAAAAATCAGTTGAGTTCTGTGCCAAAAACACTCCTTCCGGATTTGAACAAGTTTCCGAAAGTTTATTTTTATTTTATTGCAATGGCCATGTAATTCCTTGTATGGGCACTTCTCCAGGAAGAGCACGTGTGTGAGAGAGAGAGCGCGACCATCAACGCGCTTCTTTCTGGTTACGAGAGGTGTCGGCAGCGCCTTGCTTTTAGACCATGTCAATAAAGAAGTGTGTTTCTGGTTGTAAGAGATAACCTTGTTCAGCTTCCCAAATAACCCGGAGTTTGTTTTTTCCGGAGCAGCAGCGTGTTTGTTTGTTCCCGGTGACAAGTCGAAACTGCATCAAAAGCCTGTGTTTTGTTGGCAGTCGGCGTGTATGTGCAAACAGCACGAATGTAGTGAATAGAAACTTATCCAGGGACGTATAGTGCCACAAATGTTGTGTGTGTGTGCTTGTGATTCTTTCGCTCTGCCCACTGCACTTCTCCACGAGTTCAGATGTTTTCGGAAAGAGTCGGTACAGCTTATCTATCTTTTATAAAGATATAAATAAACTCTATAGTTCTCACTGTATAATTTGATATATTATTGATTATTAAAGCTAAAGTTATTCATTCAATAGCCGAATCGAGTCATTTTCTCTTTGCCTTTTGTTGTTAATGGGGCAATCGTCTGCCCCTTTAAGACCGAAGGCAGATCTACTAATATCATATTCTCCTGAAGCTTACAAACAGAAGTTAAAGTTGGAAACATCGTCTTTTGCACAGATTATTGTGCTTTAAATAGCTCTTTTTATTATTAAATACATCCCGCAATTTAGCAACAGTAGAGGCTGCATTTGACAAAAATCACTGATCGTGCAGATTCTGGCATTACGTTTTTGGGTTTTAGGGAACCAATGCTTACAGCGGTGAAGGAAAGGAAGTTGTTTTTGAGCCCTGAAGTAGAACCACAGGATTGTATGTTTAGTTCTCGTCACTCATCAAGCAGGGCTTTCCGTTTGAACTGGCTGTAGCTCTGCATGAGAGACCTCTCCATCTTCTGGATTGTCAATAGCAAAAATGCATCAGACATTTTAACAGACATTTCTATATTATCAAATATTTAAACAGCTGCCAAGAATTTGCAAGAAAAGGTCTAGGCCATATATATCAATAATACATTTTGTCTTAAATTTGTCTTAATTTATCCAGTATACTGACAGAAGAAGCGATAGTGTCAGAGCTTATCGATACTGACGGCATACTGACATAATTTAGCACTGGGGCTCATTTAATACTGGGTTTTAGGACCATTCTTATAAATATAAACTACGTAATACATTTACATTTTAGTTGTCTAAAAGCATGTATAATTAATTAAATAATGTTTTTATAATTTTTATAATTAATTAAAAAATAAGTTTTAATGGTTTAATTAAATATTTTATATGGGTACTATGAAATGTTTCATTTTTATTTTTGGTCTGCTTTCAGTTTTTCTGGATTTATGATTTAATACAATAAGCCTACTATCAAAAATGGTGATAATCAAATTAAGGCAATTCAAATTGTATAAATTAAATGATTATATTGTTAAGGAATTTACCCATTAATTGTATGTTCTGCAAACAAATGACTCTGCTGTACAGAGGTTTATAGTTAAAATTAATACTTAAAAGAAAAATGATATACCTCAATAAGTGTATACTTGAGTATGTTTAGTTGACAAAAGCGCACCGCTCATTCACACAGAGAAACGCAGAACATCCAGACTTCATATTTCAATAGCAGTCGTTTTGTGACTGTCACAGACACATATTGACATTTGATGAACTAATTCTGTGACATTCTGTGTTATACAGTATATTCCTCTGTGTTTTAGGCATCGAAGGAGTCATAGGGCCCTACTTTTGTAGTGTATTTCAAGGCATGAGTTAGAGCTCAAGTAAGCCGAATACTGGGATTATGTTCATGTCTCATAATTAAAGTGACCTTAACCAGGAAATATGTAAAGAGGAAAGTATTTTTGTTTTTGTTGCAGCTTTGCATGGCATTAATGATTTTTATTGATGGAATAAGGGCTTTGTTTGCTGTGTTTTAGCCATGTTTTACCTTTCCTTGAGCTGGCAGACATTCTGCATTTAGAGAAGGCTGATAGTAGCAGCTGCAACAAACAGGCCTATTGAATTTGTATTGATCATGTTGTGCTCTGGGTTGTTGTGTAGCAACAAAATAGACATAAAAGAACCACATTTCTCAGCAAATAATTGAAATAATGTGGCAAGTGACTGAAGAAACAGGATTGAAGACGTCTGACTGGCAATTATGAGACTATTGGTGTGCATGTAAACCAGGGTTATTATAGTTCTTTTAGTTATTATGCTATAGTTAAACTTTCAAACTAATTGGTACTTGAAATTAAATAAACGTTATAACTGAAATACGCTAAAATATATTTAAAAAAACTTAAATTTCAGCTATTTGCCATGGAAACTTTTTTTTTTTTTTTTTACTTTAACTTGATGTAGGGGAGAGCAGGGCACAGTCTAACACGGGGTTAGTTGTCACACACGGTGCGAAACTTTCCACACATGCCAGCATGACCAAACGTAGTGTATTTACTAGTTGCCATATCAAGATTAGCTAAAAAAGTCTGCAAAAATTAAAAACTCTTTGGAAGATATCACTGAACATTTATTTAACCATAGCAAAAGTAACCATAGAAAATTTCTTTCTCAAGTTTATTTTTCATCTCTGTTTTTGTGTGTGTGTGTGTTTATTTAAAATAGATTCAAACAATTTCAGATTTGTCCTTATACATTTAACACGTAAGATTGTTCTTTAATGCTGATCTAACCAGCAGAAGGCACGAGCCGGGTTTAAATCCCAGTTGTGCATGTGGGGCATGTTCACACTGTTACAATGAGAAACTACTTTTGACAAAATCTCTCCGCACAAACACTTAGATATGACTACAAATGCGTGTTGATCAGTTTAAGCCACACCAAATAAAGGAAGTTGATGTAATCCCTTAATAATAACATAATTTTATAAATAACATTAATTCAATTTATAGTTATCCCAACAAAAGATAATTTTCAAAACTAGCATTTTCAGTTTCAGTTTTCAGCCCGGTGGGTTTTGGTTTTGGAAGTAAGCCATTCTGTGTTTTAGTTGCGTGGGTGATTTATGTGAAGAAATTTAATTGCAATCCTTTTTTCTATTTCCTCTCTGTGCTTTCAACCCTGTGTGTGTGTGTGTGTGTGTGTGTGTGTGTGTGTGTGTGTGTGTTTAGCCTGTTTACCTGAGAGTGTGTACAGGTGCGTAGGTGACCCCCCATCCCCCCCACACACACACACAGACGGGCGCACTCATATAGTTTTAATTTAAGACTATACTTTGATCTTACATAATGAAAGTCTCTCTCACTTTCTTGTGTGGGAGTATTTCTGCTGTTTAAACTGCCATTAAACAAAGAACAGATGCATTGCTCTTTCTCTCACACACCCCACATATTGTGCACTTTATTTGTAGGATTGGAGGGAAAATGCACAGAGAGGCAGATCTATTATAGACATCCATGTGTGTGTGTGTGTGTGTGTGTGTGTGTGATGGGACAAAACCACATTGGCCTCCTTGTGTTTTGAGATGCTCAGTTGAGATTAAATATTTAAAGGGCCAATAGTGCTTTTTCTGTCCATAATAACAAGCACACACACTTTGTGGTTTCAGTGACCTATTGGTTGGTCTACAGTTCATTATTTCTGAATGTGTAAGTTCTGCTCTTTGTTGTTCCATTTAGGTTTGCTTATACAGGGAAAACAAAGTAGGAGATTTAAAAGGCATGTGGGTACTACAATCTGTACAAACGCTTCTTTTAAAAAAAAGTGTCAAGCTCCAATCTGATTGGATTTCTACCCATTTTCTAGAAGTCAGGGTTCATCCGTTTTTATCATCCTCCTGGAAAATCTGAGGAAGAATGGTCTCTGGATTTGTTTGTTTGTTCGAAGCTTGTGCAGTTCATGACATCAGGTCAGTCCATGTAAGTTCTCAAGTCTTAAAAGGTCTACAGTAAGTCAAGTGTTCTGTGTATTTCCGTAATGATTTTTATGCAGTGTAGTTTAAGGCTTTTTTTATTTTCACATTTTCAGCATCCATGGTTTTTCCTGGGTCAAAAATAGTCTTCGGTGGTGGCTGAAAGACATCCACACACACACAGTAAAAACATCCCTACCCGTGCAATCTTTTAGCCCATACTGACAATACATTTAAAATAATGCAATAATAAGTTAGTGATTTTTGCTTGTCTTATTTTGATATCTCATATTATGTATGACCTCTTACCTTGATGTTTTGTTTCTTTTGTTCCTCATTTTTACACTGTTAACATTGTTTACTGATAATTATTTTGGTATACAATAATATCAGTATTAAAAATTAGCATTAAGCATGAATTAACAAATCTAATCTAATTTTCTACCATATACAATTTAATACAATTAGCAGATAGCTAATAACAACAACTTGCTTTCTTCTGGTTTCACATCTAAACTAAATGATTTATGGATAATTTACTACACATTGTCAATATAAATAACCTGAAAATACTGTAGATTATTAAGACTAATTCTTACTAAACACTCTTGCTAAATGGGGTAAGCACACGTGTTTTCATTTCAGAGGTGTTCTGAGTATAATGATACATTAAAGGGTTAGTTCACCCAGAAATTGATGTCATTAATGACTCCCCCTAATGTCGTACCACACCCGTAAGACCTCCGTTCATCACCAGAACACAGTTTAAGATATTTTATATTTAGTCTGAGAGCGTATCCAAGCGTATGCACACTATACTGTCCATGTCCAGAAAGGGAATAAAAACAGAAAGGGAAGAGAAGACAACGCTGAATAAAGTCATTGTTTTTGTTATTTTTGGACCAAAATGTATTTTCGATGCTTCATGAGATTCTAATTAACTAACGGATGTCTCATATGGACTACTTTGATGATGTTTTTATTCCCTTTCTGGACATGGACAGTATAGTGTGCATACACTTGGATACGCTGTCGGACTAACCATAAAATATCTTAAACTGTGTTCTGAAGATGAACGGAGGTCTTACGGGTGTGGAACGACATTGAGGGGAGTCATTCATTAATGACATACATTTCATTTTTTGGTGAACTAACCCTTTAATGATTCGAGAGTTCAGTGTTGGACAGAGCAGTTGTTTTAAATAGTCATTAAAATGAATCGGTTCAAAGGAGTCATTAGGAGGTTCATTGATTCAAGGAGTCAAATGGGGCGGCAGTGGCTCAGTAGTTCATTTAGATTGTCTACAAACTGGAAGGTTTGTATTTCACTCCCTGGTTCCAGCTGACCAAGTGTCAAGGTGTTCGTGAGCAAAGCGCCTTGCAGGGCTAACACTGCCGTCGGGGAATGGGTGAATGTGAGGTAACATGCAAAAGCGCTTTGAATGGCCATGGGTCTGTTAAAAGCACTATATAAATGCAGTCCATTTATCATTTACCATTAGGTCACAAATCAAATTTTCAATGCAGGAAAAATCCTCCATAGTCTTCTAGTGTCGTATGGTCATTCAGAAATCATTCTAAAATGCTGATTTGTTGCTCAAGAAACATTATTTCTTTTTTCTGGATTTTTGATTAATATGAAGTAAAAAAGAACAGCATTTATTTGAATTAGATTTTTTTGTAACATCATAAATATCTTCAATGTTACATTTGGTAAATGAATGTATTGCTGAATAAAAGTATTATTTTCTTTAAAAAAAACACACACACACTGGGCCTTATCATACACCCGACACAATGTAGTCCACACAAGTGTTTTTGGTAGTTTCAGTCTGATGCAGTTTTCATTTTCACGTCCAGCAGCCACGTTGTTTAAACAGCAAATGCACTCGCACCTCTGTTCGCCCATTGGTATTCTGGTCTGAAAACGAGCTGTGTTCAGGCGCATTGTTGGTGTGTTGCTATTTTAAGGAACTGAAAACGCCTGTGCCTGTTGACTTTAGACCAGGTCTCAGTTGGTCCACGGCACAGTCTATTTCAGTTGCACGCATAACTCAATAAGAGACTGAAGAGCAATGTTTAAAAAAACGAATATAAAACATCGATCACCAGTGGATTTTTACAGGCATTTTTTGATTTGTATATGCATACGATAAGAACAAGAAACAAAGTAGAAACTAATGGTCAAATAAATACAGTAAATATACAATAAAACCAAGATACAAATAAAATACAATACACTGCTTTAATTTCAGGAAGGTCTTTTAACATTACTGTTTAGGTAATGACCTACAAAAGACATCTAATAATCAAATATAATATAACACGGCTGTGGTGTGACAAACAGCGGGGCGAGGGACCGCGAGAGCGGGCCGGTGATGAGTGTTAACGAGTGCCAGCTGCATGGCGCACCGGTCTCGTCTCGCGGTCATGTGACGGGAGCATAAATGGAGAAGCAAGGGCAGCGGAAGACGAGAGAGGACCAGGCCTGGAGTTTATGTTGAGTTTTGTTTTACCTGTTATTATGTGTTTGTGGTCGTCCGTGAGGGGCTGCCCACGTTTTATTTTGTGTGTTTGCGGGCAGTCGTCCGTGAGGGGCTGCCCGCGGTTTTACTTTCGTTTTGTTTATTTATTTTGAATTAAAGTTTTGAAACGTTCGCCGGTTCCCGCCTCCTTCCTTCCCATCTACGAACTAATTACAAGGGCATAGTTTTCACTGTACAAATTAAATGATAATCTATTACTAGCTGCGAGTATCTTTCTCTTTGCCTTTTGTTTGATTCACATTAATGACACAGTCAGGGTTTATTAGACGCTGCCCCTTTAAGACCGAAAGCAGATCTTATAATATTTTCTCCCAACTATTAATGCCCATTTAAGACATAAACTTTGTTTAAGTGAATACTCTCCAAGCTGTCATTTTGACATAGGCTATTTGTTGTGTGTATTTGATAGTGTAGACACACACACCATCAGGGTGATGGTTTCAAAGTGCACACGCATAAAGACACCTGGAAACTCTTGCGCGGATTATTGTGCTTTTAATAGCTCTATCTATTTATTAACAAACGAGTTCCACAATTTAGCAATAGTAGAGACTGCATTTTACAATAAGCACAGATTGTGTTGATTCTGGCATTAAGTTTGGGGCTTGGGGGAAACCAATGCTCACTGCTGTGAAGGGAAGCAAGTTGCACAAGGCTGAACGCTGCATTTTTAATAGTTTTACCTCATATCTATTTTTAATTCCTGGCAATCAAATTCGAAAATACAATTAGATTAAAATCACAGGCCTGAAGTGTAACCAGACTAAACTTTTTTTGGCCATCGTTGTCTTTCCTTAAAAGGGACTGTCGTGTTGTGCGCTGTATCCACGTGAGATATTCTCTCTCTCTCTCTCTCTCTCTCTCTCTCTCTCTCTCTCTCTCTCTCTCTCTCTCTCTCTCTCTCTCTCTCTCTCTCTCTCTCTCTCTTTCTTCGCATTTTATGGCGTATTATACATACGAACCCACCACCCTAAACCTACACAAGCGCGTGTCATATATACGCCATAAAGTGCGTATCATATGCACGCGAAAAACAGCGTATCATATGCACGCCAAAATCAGTTTTGGCGTATACATTCCACGACATTGCACACTCGTACTATTTATACGCATTTATGTGTGATCGGGTTGATAAAGCAATTATAAATAGTAAGTGTATTTTCTTCATCTCTCCGATCTCATCTCACCGATAACATTAGAGCTTATCGAAACTGCAGTCTTTCAAAAGTTAGCACCAGGGCTGTTTTAATACCAGGTTTCAGTACCCATCCCTGCTGGCATTTTTCCCATTGTTACACTAGCAAAAGTGGATTCGGACACAGCCTAAGTGCACTTTAGATCATGAGCTCAGGTCGTTAAAATAGGGCCCACTGACTCCAAACTTTTAAGCAGTAGAGTATATTTGCGTGTACAACATGACATAGTCATGAATAAGCTCACAATTATCTACTAGAGTAATTTTCTCTGAGCTGAGTTCATGTTGACCTTGACATTGAAGTTCTTCACATATCCAGCTTTATCAAATCCATTGTCTCTCTTGATTTCTGTAAACTTTTCTCAAATTGTCACACTGTTTCTGTGATGGAGAATGCTTTGCAAATTCCCTTTATGTACCCAACACACACACACCAGCTATGTGGAGCAGGGCTCAGGTGACTGTGTGTGTGTGTGATTTCTCTCTGATGCTTTTCCCGGTTGTAAAAAGCTTGTAGAACAAAATAAGCGTTAACTTCATTAGAGACCATAATCACCCACACTCATAAATATTCACATTATCCTCATCCACAACCCATAAATATTCATATTATTACCGTACTACACTTATGATGTATTACGCCATTACAGAAAGTCTTCACTCCATCCATATTTCCATCCATCACCTTTATTCAGCTCTCAGAGAGTATCGTCATCATAATTTTCGAGACTTTTATACAGTATTTTAGTGCTGTAATATATCACACTTACTCAGCACGGTCTGCACACGCGAACACGCACACACGCGAACACGCACACACGCGAACGCGCGCACACACACACACACACACACACACACACACACACACACACACACACACACACACACACACACACACACACACACACACACACACACACACACACACACACACACACACACACACACACCAGCTGAAAGAGCCTTTATTAATCTTCGGATCAAAGTAAATTCCCATCACACCAAGCGTTCTGTTGCCATGGAAAATGAGGCTGATTGCTGTGGTGATGTGGATGCATGTTTGCATCAGTAGCGGATAACTCTACTGTACTCTCTCTCTCTCTCTCTCTCTCTCTCTCTCTCTCTCTCTCTCTCTCTCTCTCTCTCTCTCTCTCTCTCTCTCTCTCTCTCTCTCTCTCTCTCTCTCTCTAAAGTATATTTCGTCCTTTCAAAACATGAAAAACAACATAAAATTGCTTAAGGCAACTGAACTATTGATGTAGGATTCATATTATATTATATTATATTTTATTATATTATATACATTTTTTCTGGATTTTTTTATGAATAGGAAATTCAAAAGCACAGCATTTTTTTCAATTACAATTTTTTTGTAACATTATAAATGTCTTAACTGTGACTTTTGATTAATTTGATGCATCCTTGGTAAATAAGTGTTGTATTCAAAAGAATAGCATTTCTTATTCTTAAAATCAAAACAAACACATTTGAATTAGAAACTAGAATTTCATAGAGGCAATGCAAATTAATACAAATTAATCATTTAATTTATGTGACGATTGTATATCAGATATCATTTTGTTAAAAAGGATGATGTTTGATAAGCTTGTTTACTATTGTTACACGCTTAAAGCAATGCTAATAGCCATTATAAATGCTGCTGCGTGCAGAATTATTTGGCACTCTGATTTTCTGATCATATTTTTTTACAGGCACACTCTACCAATTCCAAACCACATTAATTTTGCATTTAACCATATCACCAAAAGTGATATGTTCACGAAGGTTAGAAAATCAAAAACACCTTATATTCAGTAACTGCAGTTAAGGCATGACCTTTGGACAGTGACATGCTCATTGGGTTAGCAGGGTCAGACAAAGATAGGCGGCAAAGAAAAGACATGTTAACTGCAAAATAATTAGGAATTAAGTTGAAGAATTAAGTGTGAAACCATCAGGAACCATTTAGTCTCCAGCGCCACCCTTTTCCAGAATTGTAACCTACCTGGAGTCTCCAAGTGCAAGGTGTCAGGATCTCAGAGACTTAAGTTATGTAAAGAATCCCCAAAAATTACCCCCGCTTAATAAGAATCACAAGCTGAAGTGTTGTACAATATATGAAGAATACATATTTTTGTGTAGGCTTTATAGACAGGTTGAAAGGGACTCTCGAAGGACCAGCACCACATCCTCCTGTACCACTGTTTGAGGAATTCATCTTCCAGAATCTGCCTGTAAGTTTTGGGATTTCATTTTTAGTCCATCTCTGAAAAATGGGCTTCAGGATAGGAGATGGACTAAAAATGAAATCCCAAAACTTACTGCCAGATTCTGGAAGATGAATTCCTAAAACACACGTGTGCTACAAGAGGATGTGGTGCTGGTCCTTCAAGAGTCACTCTCAAGCTGTCTCTCAACAGCAGTGAATGTGTTACAGTCATTCACAATGTAATGTTAGTCACAAAATGGACACTGCATATTGCTGTATTGCTTTATTACAGTCTTCACAGCTACATGTTAATGAAGAAGTGTTTCAACACACTGCACAAGAACACTGCACTGAATAACTTTTGTAGCTTTGATAAGGATTAATAAAAAAAAAATGTGTTAAGAATATGCAAAAGGGATGACTCGATACCACAATTTTGGCTTCTGTACAGTACCGTAGTATCAAATTTCAATCAATATACAGGGTCTGTATTTTGGCACTTAATTTGACTCTTTCTAACAGTTTGCGCATAATTTTACTAATTCTAAATATTTAATTCTCTGTTATCTATCATTAGTCTTGTGAAGTTGAGTTCATAATGCCGTTCGCTCACTGGACTGATTCTTAAAGGGGGGGTGAAATGCTGTTTCATGCATACTGATCTTTTTACACTGTTAAAGACATGGAATCCCATACTAAACATGGACAAAGTTTCAAAAGTTAAGGTGGACGTTTGATGGGAGTATTTCTTTGTCAAAAATACTACTTCCGGTTAGTCATAAGTTTCGGCAAGTTTTTTGCGATCATGCGTCCCCTTTGACGTTAATGGGGGCGGAATTTCCTTGTATGGGCCTTACGGACAATTCTACCGGAAGCGCGTGAGAGAGAGCGAGGGAGAGAGCGAAAGCAACAGGCTACGCCCATCAAAGCGCTGGCTCGTAGGCTGCTGCACAGGTGATGTGCACATAACAATGTCACCAAAAAAGTGCGTTTTTGGTTGCCAGACCAAGACAGTCCTGCACAGATTCCCCAAAAACCCCGCGTTAAGGCAACAGTGGATGGAATTTGCTTTTCCGGATCAGCAACTGAGTTGCGCGAATGTTTATATCTGTTCGCTGCATTTCGGTGCCGACTGTTTCATAAACAAGGCCCAGCTCGACGCCGGATTTTCCCGATCGCCTAATGCTGAAGGATGGAGCAGTCCCAACGATAAAGGTCCCAACGTTAGAACCGCAGGCGGTGAGTGAGACTGCTTCAAATGTCTGTGTTTTTGCCTATGCTCATCAAGTAGCCCAAACATGATCACGTATAGTTAATTGATCAATGGAGCATGCGATGTGTAGTGCGTGTACATTTGTTTAGCTGGCCACTATATGTGTAACTTTATGTTTGTGTATTGTAAAAGCACTCCAAACAACAATACACAAAGAGGGGGGAAATATGTTGAACTTAATAAGCGCGCTTCTTCATTCAAATGCGCTACTATTCCGTGTCTTTCTATGTAAACACTAACTTAACCTGCCGTGCAAAACCAGTCCGCTTAATAACGTTACAATTGTCTACACAAACCACATGTAAACACACACACACACACGTGCACAACTGCACTTCCCACATGTACACCTTCAAAGACAAAAATACGACGATATAATTCAAGTATAAATATGTAAATAACACAAGTCGCTAAGCATATTATATAGTTAGTGTGTAACTTGTACCACATAGAGACGTCCTGCTCTAGTCGTTTTTGCTGCTGCTCCTGTTCAACTGCAGCCTCTGGGTCTGATTCCGGATCATAGATGTATGGCTGTATCTGATTAAAAGCCATATTTTTATTTTGAATAAAGTTTTTTTCTCGCTGTTAGGGATGACACAGCTTTACGACGCACTCGACTCAACACAATAGCAGCGCACTGCTGCACACGTCATTATTTAGCTCCGCTCACACGACACGCCCCCACCCGCTCGGCTTTTTTCGGAAAGACTCGGAACAGCGCATCTTTCTTATATAATTATAAAAAAAAATAAAGACTTTTCGGAGATATGCAGGATGCAATGCTACTCTATAGGTACTCAAGATTGACATGACACTGACTGAAACTGAGTGTTTCACCCCCCCTTTAAATGCTCCAGCATGACCACCGTATGCCGCTTTTAACACAATCCACTTGTTTGTCTCGTTAAATAATATTAATATCTACCAGCTAACTTTTTTTAATTACATCTCAAATGAATTATATTCTCTGCGAGAGACATTCTGTGTAAGTGCATAGATAAAAAAAACCTAGATATAACCTTAACAAAAAAGCTCCAATCGTTAAAAACAGCACATTTACAGTTGATGCTGTAATCAGTCCAAAATCAACATAATCCATTGCATGAGATTCTAAGCTTTAAAATTATACCTATTTTGTGTTATTATATAATGTATACAGCTCTAAAAAAAAATCCTGAGACCACTTGACAAATCAATGTTAAGTGGTCTCTTAATTTTTCTCAGAGCTGTATAATATAAATAATATTGTAATAATAAAATAAGTATTTTATCTGTAGTTTCTCAGGATTAGATTGTCCAAATGTAATAATAATTTATATTATGAAAAATATAAAAAGTGTTCTAACAAATGATACACACTTTTTGACTCTTCTTTGAGTTATGAGTCTTTAAATTTGTGTATGTCACTCAGAAAACAACAGTTTTATGAATGTCAAGGACTAAACAAAAAAATCTACCTTTGTTCCAAATGCTGTAACTTTTGATTACTTTAGGATATCCCACATGCAGAACACATATAGGGGAACATCACCAAAAATGATCTGGTTATTGAATATTAAATAAGAAAGATTTTTTATATTTTATAACAAAATAAAAAAAGTATTTTTTCAGCAGTTTCTCAGAATTAGATAATAAATACATAAAAAAAAAAAGATATATAAAAAGTTTGCTAACAAATGATACCTACTGTTTGAGACTCCCTGCTATAGTTTTGGAGTTATAAGTCTTTAAAGTTGTGTTCGCTCAGACAAAAAACCTCTAAAAATACCTCCAGGGCTTGGGGTTAACTGCTGCTAGCTAGAAGTGGGTCTTTGGTTTGTTTGTGTTTTTTTTTTTAGTTCACCGAGAGCTGTAGCAGAGTTTCAGTTTCTTGTGTGATTTTTTTCTTTTTAGTTCTTCTGGATCAAACTGCGCTGCTAATTCAGAGCGCAGCAGCGAATCACAGCGTCTGCTTTATTGAAATATTCTCATACTGGCCTCCTT
This sequence comes from Pseudorasbora parva, assembly GCF_024679245.1. NCBI lineage: Eukaryota > Metazoa > Chordata > Actinopteri > Cypriniformes > Gobionidae > Pseudorasbora > Pseudorasbora parva. The sequence goes on along the minus strand of NC_090182.1, from coordinate 9,180,074 downwards.
TTGATTTTTCTCTTCTCTCTGATGAAGTTTGCTTCACAATCGCTATGTAAAGTGCTCCGCCGCTGCGTCCGTGGCGCACAAATGTGTTGATCTGACAGAATAAAACATCCTTTAACAGCACCTCCCTTCCAATCCTGCTGAATTTTTCGGCATGTAATATGACATTTACTGTATAACTGATCAGACGTTGCAGAATAATTCAGTGACTGTCTTTTTTCAGTTCAGCATGTGTAGCAGAAATGGTGGCATTCAGGTTTTCAGTTCCGCTTGGCCTCTCATTTGTTAGCGAGTGTTTTATGCAGTAGATAAAACTGCATGCTTAAATCTCCTTTAACTATTTAATAAATCTTAGATGATAAAATATAATTGACAGCTGCGGATGACATTATAGTAGTCAACCTGATTGTATTAAAGTAACTGTGTCAGCTGAATTATCATGGGCTTTTGCAGCTGAATGTTTCTAGCAAAGCCCTGTATGTGTTTTTTCAGATTCATTTTTTTCATGACTGCTAATCTTTGTCAAACTAAATGCATTCAGTTTCACAAAAATATGATTTGAACTATTTTGCATATTTGTCACATTATTTCTGACACAAAGTGAAAGCTAATTTTAAAAATTATGAACAATTATGATGTTAACACTTTAACTTTAACACTGCATTTTGTTTAAGCATACTGGGATTTAATTAATATACTTTTTTTTTTTAATAAAACGTTTGTAATGGTTTATGTAAATATAAGGTTCCTGAAAAAAGTGTATCACAGTTTCTACAAAAAACAAAAAAAAACAAAAAAAAAAAAACAAGCAGCAAAACTGTTTTCAGCATTGATAATAATAATGTTTATTGAGCAGAAAATCATCTATTAGAGTGATTTCTGAAGGATATAGAGTTGTATACCAGTACACCAGTAGGTGGCAGCAGGTAAGTCTTAACGAGTGAGTCATTGAGTCATTAGTTCAAACGATTCATTCAAACACGGATTCATTTAAAGGGGGGGTGAAATGCTGTTTCATGCATACTGAGCTTTTTACACTGTTAAAGACTTGGATTCCCATCCTAAACATAGACAAAGTTTCAAAAACTAATGTTGGACGTTTGATGGAGTATTTCTGTGTTAAAAATACTCCTTCCGGTTTCTCACAAGTTTCGGCGAGTTTTTTTCGAGTATGGGTCTACTTGACGTTAAATAGATCGGAAGGTCCTTGTATGGGCCGTACGGGCTCTTCTCCTGGTAGGGTGTGCGCGCGCGTGACTAGAGGGAGAGAGAGGAAATGCACGCTGTAAACAGTCTCTCAGGTGCAGATCCAGTCGTCCGTGAACACTTATGACGCGCCGCGCTCCACTTTATTCCTATGGGTGACGTCGAGCGACTTCAACGCTTCAGCACAGCATTCCGGGAAGGCAGCGCTGCATTTGAACCGATTTGAACGCAGAAATGACGGGAAGCTTCAAGGCATCGCTTCAGTCGCGTCGCAAAGTGGATTTCCACGGTCACTGCTGTCACAGGACTTCACCAAATCATACCAAAGAAGTGTGTTTTTGACAGAGCGGTCCTGCTTTGGAAGCAGCCGGTGAGTAAATCAACTTCAAATGTCTCTGCTATTGGCTACCGTCGCGTGAGTAAACATCAGTAAACGATACGATCGCGTGCTTCGTCATTCAAATGCGCTAACGGTTACTCCATTGTTGTTCTGTATAACGTTACACTATTCTGACTCTGACGTGCAAAACCGTTTTGCTTGCTACCTCTAAGGTCTAGTCAATAGTCCATAAACCGAATCATGTCCTCATAAACTGCGCGTAAAGACACACAAAGGCCCCTTAATACAGTACATACCACAGAGACGGACATCCTGATGTTGCCGTTTCTCCTGTTCAATTTATTTCAGCCTCAGATTTGATTGTGGATCATTATCTGTATTAGCTGAAATAGCGATGGGTTTCTCCACGCTTGAGGACATCACCGCTTTGTGCGCGCTCGTCATTCTTTAGCTCCGCCCACACGATACGCCTCCAGGCGCTCGGTTTTTTCCGGAAAGACTCGGTACAGCCCATATTTCTTTTATAAATATGATAAAACTAAAGACTTTTCGGAGATATGAAGGATGCAATACTACTCTATAGGTACTCAAGATTGACATGAGATTGACTGAAACTGAGTGTTTCACCCCCCCTTTAAGAATGAGGCAGTCGTTACAAACAGGTTATTGAATCTTTGATTGAGGATCTGCTTTTTATGCACGACCAGAGCACCTGAACGATTGAGGGTATTAAAATAACATTTAATTAACTTATTGATAAGCAATGCAACATTTGTTCAAACCAGTCATTCAAGGCTATTATTCATGCACTTTATTAACCAGGCAGTCAGTTGCTTAATACCGCAGGAGGTATGGACTGCATAGGAACGGACATGCTTGCTTATTTTAAAATATGTTTTGCAACTAAAAAATACCTATGGCTATAACATTTGACATTTAGTTATATCTGGCTCAGTTGTTAACATTACTGATTTGGTCGACATTGCTATGATAACCGAGCAGTTTAGTTCTAACATCACTAACTTTACTTTCCCACAGAGCACTTCATCAATGCTAATGTCGTCTAGCATTAGCAAAAGCAATAACGCCTATGAGTTGCAGAAATGTACACCATTATAAAGTGCTATCAAAATAGTAAAATCGTATAAAAATGTTGAATAAACACGTTATTTACTTTACCTGTGATGCTGAGCCTAGGCTAGCAGCCTCAGGTCTGTTATAAAAGCCATCGTTTACCTTTGACACATGTGCGTTAGATGAAATCGGGGTTCGATTACCTGCCCTGGGATGGCAGTGAAGTCAATTCAAATGTTTTTTTACTCGTACCCACAAACTTGAATTTGTGTTCATAGTGAAGAATTCGTAGTCGTAGAAATCAGAGTTGTACTCGTGAAGGTTTGCAGTCATCGCTTCTAGAGCCACACTCACATAAAACACTAATGTAATTTTATCGACTCACGTGTATGAAAGTGATCTTACACCATACACTTGTCCCTTCAAGAAATCCACTTGTAGCGGACAAGTGTTAATGTAATATATTGGGCACTATGGGGCACCAGTAGCAGTATGCAGAGTTGGATAATATCCCAAAACATGTCAAGCTGAATCTGCCTATGAAATACCACAACTCTTTAATCGATTTACAGCAGAGTGTCTGTGGAAGTTTTATAAAGTCTGACAACGAAAGAAACGTTACAAATACGCTGTAACGACGTCAGACACTGATGGATTGACTGTATTCATGAAAAGAAAAGCTCTGATTTAGGATTTGCATTTTCAATGATGTCTTAGCATTAGAGAACTGTGTGTTCAAGTAAATGAAAACATGAGTGTGTGGACTGAGGGAAGCTGTTTGGATATGAAGTGCTGGATTCAGTGTGTACGTTGAGCAAAGCTCCAGAGGACAATCAATGAGGTGAAGGACTTCTGAGTTCTGCTGAGCGTGTGTGTGTGTGTGTGTGTGTGCGTACTCTATGAGGTACAGTGCACAGAGACCTGCACCGCTGTAGACCGTCTGCTGTGTGTATGTTCGGATGTGTCATTTTGAATGACAGGGAACAAATTACAAAAGCAGCAGGAAATAGCGGTACTGATTCGAGGACTTCAGGCTGGTAAAGGTTACTGCAGTAACTCATATTTCCTTAGAACAGCATATCAGTTCAACATCACAACAGTAACAATTCTGTTTCACTGGATATTTCTTCATAATAGTTCACGTTAGTTAACTACATTAGGTACCAAACTATGAAAAATACTTTTAAAGCATTTATTAATCATATGTTAATTTCAACATTTACCAATACATTATTCAAATCTGTTGATATTTTTAATGAACCTGAGCAATGTTCCCTCTAAGCTGCGAGCGTGCACAGGCAAAAAAGATGAGGAGAAATCTATTTGAATGTAAATTGAATGAGAAATAATTGCACTGCTAAGTTCAATCGCTATAGTGTTAGAACCGGTGAATGCGGTTTACAGCCAGGTTCATAGAAAGAGAATGATGTGTGTGAGCAGCAATGAGTCATATTTGCCGTCCAAATAGCCTAATATGAGAGGCAATGTGAAACGCAAAGATGTGTGAAATAAAATGTCATCATGTTTTAAAGAAGAATGGCTTGATTAAGTGGTGGAAAAAATGGACCACAGACATTTACAGTTACACACCCACCACAAGTGTAGCGTGCAAACTCAAAACACCTCAGTAATAGAGTTGTGTGTGGTTTGGGTTTAAGGGATGTTTAGATAACTATAAAGTTTACATGTTCCCATTTAATTATTTAAAAAAATATATTTATCAAATTGAAGCATTTAAACTGATATAATATAGTATATCTTATATAGTAGTGGAAAAAAAATTGAAATAGCACATTAAAGTTAATAACTGGATATATAAGGCTAATAATGCTGCATAGTCTTCACAGTATAAATGAAATAGACAAATCCATATTAAAGATACAAAAGTTATTCAGTCAAGAACAGTGAGTTTGATATTTAGTTTGATTAACACATATACTGTAAAAAAATATGGACGTAGTGTCCGTGACGTCACCCAGGATTCCGATAAGCCATTCTGAAGCTTAAAATAGGGGCGAGTCATCACGTGTCTCTCACGGATAACAGAAAATGGGCAAAAAGGCGGGATGTGGACGGAGCTTAGGAGACTCAATGACTGTAGACGGCGGATAAATGGCTATCCACCTGTAACCACGCCCAAACCCCCCCCCCTAAGGGCAAAATTAGCCTTATAGGCCAAAACCACAATTTCTACCAGGCTGTAAACATGTTTTTTTCTGCTGTAAAGTTGAGAATTTTAACATGGGGATCATTTAGATTGTGCTCGTTCTGGAGCCTGTCCCTAGTGGCCAGTCGACGAATTGCAGTTTACATTACTTCCTTATTGGCTTCAAGAGAGATCGCGGGAGGTTGCCGCTTGGATTAACATTAAAAACACAGACAGCAGCAGTATTATTAGGCAGCTGCCACTTTAAGATATAATGCATGGACCCAATATACTGATACTGTACACATGCATTTTATTTCTAGACTGTTTACATTCACTTAACACAACTGTGTTTATTAGGATACTTGTCAAGATGGCCATTTTGACATAGTTTTTGTGTGAAACTGTCCGTTCAAGCGCAAGAAGGCATGAAAGAGAGCTCAATTCAGTATTTGCACACTGTGAGATGAGACTCACGGGGCATTGCTTCAGATGTACAGTTTGCGCACACAAAATATCTCACACCATGCACTAGTTATCTGTTATGCCTTGAATGTTTAAATTGTCACATGCAACACATGCAAACTTTCATGACGGTGCAGCACTGGTCTGATCGGGACAGTCAAAGTTCAGCCATCAGAAGAGAGAATGCATGTGTTCGCTCTTCCTCTCTCGGTGTGCACGTGTGTGTGTACGTGTGTGTGTGTGAGAGAGATAGAGAGAGAAAGCGACAGATGGCTCTCTCAGCCAAGCAGCGACGTGTAAAGGCAATGAAATTATATCTGTGCTTATTTTTTTCCCCTCTTAACTCAATTACAGGTGCCTGCAATCGTACTAGTCAAATTTACTAGCCATCGGTTAAATACATTTTTTTGTCGTCTCTCTAGAAATGTGGTCGATATGAGAGTTACTTTATCATATTGTGGAGGGTTGGTATGTTTTACCATAAAATACTATTTAAGTTTTTCTACTTCAAAATTCCATGTTTAATTCAGTGTTACTTGCCATTTCTTTTCAACTGTTTGTGAAATGTACTAGCCCGTCTCTAAGTGAAAATTGTTTCTGCACCAAATGTATTTCGGTGTAGATGATAACGACACAATCTTCATTTATGTTTAAACTATCCCTTCAAGTTTTCTGAGCAATACAATTGTTCTATTTTAGATATGGCTGTTGATATGGTTGCAGTGATTTTGATAATGGTTTCAAGTGTTGCAGTGTATTGCCTTTCTATGAGCATCGCTCTGTTACTGGGTAAAACACACACACACACACACACACACACACACACACACACACACACACACACACACACACACACACACACACACACACACACACACACACACACACACCTATTAACATTTGTACAGCTTTGCTCCCTCTATATAAAAGAAACAGTTTCAGCTGAAAGTGCCTGACATTTAAATGGAGCTTGAGGCCAATAACAGAGAGACAGATAGAGCAGTGTGTGAATGTGTGCGTGAGTGTGTTTTTCCCCTTCGGTGATCCTGGTTAAAAAGGCCAATCTGTATGTGTGATTCAGAACAAGTTTTGTTTCGTATGTGTGAGTGGCATTGATATGTGGCATTTATCAGTACCCTTAATCCTCCGCTGCTTCACGGGTGGCCTTGTGGACTCTGCGGTCATCCATCAACCTGTCCATCAACATGGGGTCACTATGACAACGAGCAGGGCGGGACGACCTGCCTTCACAAACACTACCTGTCATCTGAGTGATTGATGAATGGCAGTAGCCAATCAGAAATCAGTATCAGTGTGATGGATGTTTAAAGTGCACATGATTTATGATTCAGTGAGAGTGTGTGTGTGTAATCGTTTTCATGGATGACTTGAGACGTTTCTCAAGCAGGTGATAATCACAGAGCTCTTTATTATAAGAAGCTGCAGAAGTGTTATTTCAGCGACTGTCCTGTGTGTTTATCAGTTGATAAGTGTTAATTAATTATAAGGCGAAACTGTTTTATATTTGAGTGATTCTTCTATTGATAATATTGAAAAAATAAACTTCTTGAAACATTTTCATCCAAATGACAACGATAGTTATCTTCTCCGTGTAAAAAACAAAACATGAATTTGTGAAAATGTTGACGTTCTGCGCATGCGTATTGTGTTATCAGTCTATAAGCGAGTAGTGTGACAGCGTTTTTTTGCCGTTTTCGTGGATCAGGTGAACGGGGATCGGTTGTCTGTACGCGATAAACTAAACGTTTCTTGCGATATACGTATCTGTCTATACATATACACTGATCAGGCATAACAAAAGGGTTCAGGAATGGTTTGAGGAGCACAACGAGTTTGAGGTGTTGACTTGGCCTCCAAATTAGCCAGATCTCAATCCAATCGAGAATCTGTGGGATGTGCTGAACAAACAAGTTCGATCCATGGAGGCCCCACCTCGAAACTTAAAGGATATGCTGCTAACATATTGGCGGCAGATACCACAGCACACCTTCAGGGGTCTAGTGGAGTCCATGCCTTGACGAGTCAGGGATGTTTTGGCAGCAAATGGAGGACCAACAATATTAGGTCATAATGTTATGCCTGATCTGTGTATACAGTACACACATTAGGTGTTCCACTATCAGGTTAATACATTGCATCTTCAGCCTCACTATTCACTCCATTTAAAAGAAAACCATCCCAAACGCCTTATCTTCTGTTTAGCGCTATGTGTTGTGGGTACAGATCATGCTAATCCTAGTGGCATCTCATTACAATAGCGTTGCTGTTATTATTATTTCTGCGTGTATGTGTTATTCCCCATTTAGCCTGTTAGCTACTTTGACTTTCTCTTGTTTTCACCTTGTGATGTTCCCATTGGCCCTTTGACCTGGTTCCCATGGCGACTGTCATCTTGCACCTAACGCCAACACAACACGACTCAAACTATTGATCTCTGTGCTTTTCATTCACGCTTCTACAGCTTAAAGAGAAGGAGACCTGTGAGAGTGCTGCGCTTTAGAGGAAAACACTAATGTCTTAATGTCATCATTTTATCAAAGACACACACACACACACACACACACACACACACTAGAGACTGTCCTTTCAACTTGCTGTTCTCTCTCAGAATGACTGACTCATTTGTCAGCCTCTGTTTACTGTGATCTTTTATTCATAGCGTTTTTTTGTGCTGTTGTTGTCTTAATTACATTTTAAACAGGGTTATTATAGTTAACTAAAACTATAAAAATTTCATAAAAAAGCATTAACTGAAATCAGATAAAATATAAAAAATGTATAGTTGCCAAACCAACATTTCTCATTTCCTTTTAATCTGATGTATAAAAATACATACATTTTACACAACAAGTAACATTTTTATTAAATCATAACATCAACAATATATATATAATATACATTTTTATTTTAAAATTTCACATCCTACACCCTGATTGGGCCATCCACAAATAAACATAATAATAATCACACATTAATCTAATGACAGCTTATGATATGAAAACAGTCAAGAATATATTTTAGGCTTATGTGCTAAAATGTGTAATTTCAAAAAACTGATAAACAAGGGGAAAAAATGGTAACACTATATTTTAAGGTTGAGTTATTGACTATTAGCTAGTTGCTTTTTAGCATGCATAATACTAGGAAATTAGCTGTTTATTAGCACTTATAAAGCACATATTAATGCCTTATTCTACATCCTTTAATCCTACATAATGCCTAAACTTAAATTAATTCCTTACTAACTATTAATAAGCAGGAAATGAGGAGCTTATTGAGGCAAAAGTCGTAGTTAATAGTGAATATGTGTTCCCCATACTAAAGTGTAAACCAAATATATATATATAATATATATATATATATATAAATACTATACAATTAAAAAGTCTTTTAACAGTTTTAATTTGTAACTGTGTGTGTGTGTGTGTGTGTGTGTGTGTGTGTGTGTTCCTTGTATGGCAATACTTGTGAGGGCACAAATGAAAACAACTCACTAGTGAGGACATTTGACTGGTCCTCACTAGTTAAAAAGGCTTATAAATCGGCCAAAACAAGTTTTTATTTAAATCTACCGTTTCGTACACTTTTCTGGGATGGGTAGGTTTAGGGATGGGGTGGGGTTAGGGGATAGAATATATCATTAACCTGATATAAAATCAATGGAAGTCTATGTAATGTCCTCACTAATATAGGGAAACAAACGTGTGTGTGTGTGTGTGTGCGCGTGCGTGCGTGTGTGTGTGAAGAACGATTCATAGCGCTCCTTCTCTTGAATGAAAAACCATAGACCTTTATCTACTAAAGCACCAAAATCAGTCAAAGACTCAAATCAGAGGCCTATTTGTGCGCTGTTTGATAGGAGTGTGTGCTGCTTGTTGAAAGGCTTTAAACACGTGCAAATTATAAACTTTCGTGAAGATTCAGCACTGACCAGAACTGTGAATGTGACAGTTCCATCGACTGTCCCGAATGTCTTTCACAAGCTCTGAAAGATCATTTAAACGAGACTGCACGCGTTGGCAAGTGAAAATGTGGAGAGTGTTTAAACAAATGTGCCTCTTCAATCTATGAATAGCCTACAGGTATGTTTTTTTAACACGTTGCATCAATGCATTGTATCGTTAGATGTTAGATCGATGTATCGATCTACGTATATTAATGTATTGTTACTCCTGTAGTCTTAAGTGTCACATGATCCTTCAGAAATCATTCTAATATGCTGCTCAAGATTTTTTTCTGTTTATTAAAAGACTGACTTACAAATATTGTTCTGACATTTTCTCTTGTTTTGTGGGCAGGGCTAAATTTTGCTGGCATCCAGGCTAACCAATTTCGGTATACCACAGCAATATCTGTTGGAACTAATTTTACTATTTTATTTAAATATTTGATAAAAAATATTGAAAAAATATATGATGGTGATTATTATAAGTAAATAAATCATATAAACATTTGAAGGCTACATGATGTTTAAAACAACTTTCTTTATAAAAAATATATAAAAAGACATAAAAAGATAATACAAGACAAAAAGAAATAAGCACCCTTTTTATCCACACCTAATAATAATTATAAAAAATATGAATTTTTATTATCATTATTATTACTAGTGTTATTATTATTATTACTTTGAGATGTAGATAAATGTACTGTACAGTAGCATATATTAATTGCCAATTGCTAATGTTAATTTCTTCAAGTTAAATCTAACTTTAATTTTGATGGGCCATGAAGACCTTTGAGTTTCTGTGGGTGTATGATATGAGTATGAAGTTTTTTTCTCAAATGAAAGGGTAAAATGCTGATAAAATGACTCTCAGAGTAGCTCTGGAGGTGAAGTTCATGCATTCATGTCCTCATACAGTGAGACAGCAGAGGCTGAAAATGTCACGAGCATCACACGTGCTTGTGTGTGTGTGTGTGTGTGTGTGTGTGTGTGTGTGGTAAACGAAACCACGCATCTGCACAGTTCACTCACACAGAGACATGCAGAACACACAGGATTCATATTTAAATAGTCTTTTTGCGGTTGGCTATTCTGAAGCCCTGCACTTAGATAAACACGAATGCGACTGAAGGCAGCTGGCTATTAATGGGATATAACGAATATACCCGGTACTCAGTACTGCCGGTGCTACAGAAATGCTCGGATCGTCACATTTTCAAAAGTTTTAGTATCGTCTTGGTGCTGAAGTTCTTTTGACATCCCTAGTTGGCAGTACCTCTTTATCTGACCAATGGCAAAACACTGTTTGGGAAAAAAAACAATTACTTTTGCAACTGTCTTTGGTACGTCTAGTGGGGCAGAAACTACATTTTGCAGCTTTAAATGTGTATGTAGAATGAGATGTTGTTTGCTTCATGTTGTGTGTGATTTTTAACTCTGATAGTTATTTTCTTCCATTCTCTCTGGAGCTTTGAAGCGTGTAAAGCAGATTTCCAGTCGGGCTGCTCACATTTTGCTGCTTGCAAAAATACAACAAACTCTTTTTGACAAAAAGAAACATTTGAAATGAAAGTGGACTCCAATTTGACCTAGCTCTCACTGTCTGCCTCTCTTTTATCCCTTTGAATTGAACTGTTAGTTCATTGTTAATGTTCTGCTCATGAAAAATAGATAATGTGAGTGACAAACTATGTCATATTCTTATCATAAATATCTACTATGTGAACCATATTTTCCTTGGAATCATCTGGTAAATATAAAAACATCTTAGACATGGCAATAACTGCAAAACCCATATTGAACTGTTTATGTTTCTGTTTTTCTCTTGTTCATGCTCTAATGGCTTCACTGTATTCCCATCATCAGGTAAGTGTTTTTAACCTTTAATGCATTGTGTGTGTGTGTGTGTGTGTGTGTGTGTGTGTGTGTGTGTGTGTGTGTGTGTGTGTGTGTGTGTGTGTGTGAGACAGAGAGAGAGATCCAGAAATGCAGAATTTGTGTATTTGTAGATTTTGCAGCTTTGTTGTTTTCAGGACACCAGAGACGCTTCCCTGTCTCTGATGATTATGATGTGCTTTTAGACACAGCTGCAGGCAATTCTTAGATTTGTTTTACCTTTCCTCAGAAGAGTCTAATCAACAGACTAGTAAATTAGTCCACCCAACTAATAAGTCCCACCCATTAGCTCATTGTGTTCGCCAAGCTTTCAAAGCAGAGGTGTACGTTACTGTGGTAATGGCTAAAAATTTCCAGTATATATAATATAGTTCATAACTGAACATAATTATTTGAAGGTTGACTTTTTTTTGTTTTTTGTATTAAAAAATCTTTTCTTTTATTGGTTGGATGAAATATGCAATTTTTTTGAGATAGGAATTTTGGGTTTTCATGAGCTGTATGCCAAAATCATCAGTATTAAAACAATAAAAGACCTGAAATATTTCAGTTGGTGTGCAATAAATCTAAAATATGTGAAAGTTGAATTTTTATCATTACATTATGGAAAATAATGAACTTTTATCACACTATGCTATTTTTTTGAGAAGGACCTGTGTGTGTGTGTGTGTGTGTGTGTATCCTATGCTGCCTGGTCAAGAGTTTTTGTTCTATTTTGTATAAAATGACATAACATTGGAGACGGACATTTAAAATTTCATATTAATCTATTACTCATCATCTGTTTTGTGTCTGCTTTTACAGTTTGCACGTTTTGTGGTCTGAAATGTTTCTGACATAATGCATTCAACTTTCTTTAAAAAAATGCTCATGTAGCTACTGTATTAAGACTGTCAATATTCCTCAATTAAATTTGAGTACAATTCTTTTAATGTGAACTGAAAGTTGCAAATTACTTTATTTCAGTGTTGTGACGTATTTCCAAGTGAAATATTGGATAGAGGGCGAGTTTTTTTAGCGTGCCTCCTCTCCATTCCTCGCTCATAGAAGACTGACAGTTGGAGGAGAATGGTTAAAGATATTGAAACCCAAGCCATCAAACTGACATCATCAGAGAGGGAACGCCACATTTTCAGATTTTGATTAAAGATTAGCATGATAATGAAAGATTGATTTCATGGCGTCTTTAAAAAATGCTTGATCGCAATTTCCAGTAACTGGCTAAATACCGGAAGTATAGCATAGAGTGGTAGGACAGGAAAGTTTGGGATTAGAATCAGAATTAAGTGAGAATTATTTTATATTCAAATAATAGAGTGCCGGTCCTGTGTTGGTGTGGTAAGACGTGTTTTAGAAGTTCAAAGGTGTACTAGCAGGTTGTTGTTTATTGTGTGAAAAACAGGTTTATTTTAAGCTGAATGGTGTAATGCGTGTTCTCTGATCTCAGCGAGTTCTTCCAGGCTGAAATTCAAATTTAACAAACATCAAATACAGAAACCAGAGCGTGTAAGAACAGCGTGTAGTTTTAAATTTGTGTTTGAACACAATGAGACTGTGGCTGAGAATTCAAATGAGATGAGAGCTGAACAAGTGTGTTTGAAAGACAATGGACATTAATTTTACCCTAAAAAAGCTGTAGTAAAGCAAGTAAAGCTGTATATAGATCAATCTGAGGCTAGAATAGTCTACTTTATTATCTACTACTATGTGTGTGTGTATATATATATTAGGGCTGTCCTCGACTAAGGATTTAGACAATCGAATCAGAATTGTCGAATCTCACTATGGTCGACTGATAGTCGAATCATCTGTGTGTGTGAATGGGTTAGGAGGGGCACGACACTAGTCAGCAGAAGGGTAAAACTTTTTTTATTTTCCTTTACACACTGCACACAGCAACAACTTTTAATAAAGCGACCAAAACTGCCTGCCAACTGACAGACGAACTGAAAATGGCTTTCTTATTTAGGTTTAAATAGCCTAAAAGGTAATGTGGTGGATAAACATTAATAAACCGTTTTCTCATAACATGTTAAAGCCAAGAACATTTTGATAAATAAACCTAAAAAAATACCTGAGAGGAAAAGAACACTTTGAGTGCGTTTACAAGCACGTTCTGAAGCCGATTGTGCCTAAAGCGGGTGAAGACGTACGCGAAGCTCAGCCTCGCGCCTCAGGATCTCACACCGCCACCTGACGCGCACATTATATACACGCAAGCTCAATTTTGAATTGACTGACAGATGAGCTGCACGAAAGCGCTCTGTGGTGCACCAGGATTTTAAACAACTTCCTGAGTGGCCGTGGACAGGCGCTGAATGCTGCCGCCGGTGTGTGTACACTCATTGAACGTGTTCTAATTTTAAAGGCGCGGTGCGAAGCTCCATCTAATCATCCTTGAGATGTTTCTACAACTTGATTAGAGTAAACCTGTGGTAAATTCAGTTGATTAGACATGATTCGGAAAGGCACACACCTGTCTATATAAGGTCCCACAGTTAACAGTGCATGTCAGAGCACAAGCAAGCTATGAAGTCCAAGGAATTGTCTGTAGACCTCTGAGACTTGAGGATTGTTTTGCGGCACAGATCTGGGGAAAGGCACAGAAGAAATTCTGAAGCATTGAAGGTCCCAGTGAGCACATTGGCCTCCATCAATCGTGAATGGAAAAAGTTTGGAACCACCAGGACTCTTCCTAGAGCTGGGGCCGGATTAACAGAAATTTTCTTAAGAAAGAAGTTTGGAAAATAAGGATAAAATCATATTACAAAGTTCATATTACTAGGATATTGGCTGTTTATTAGCACTTATAAAGCATATATTAATGCCTTATTTTGCATGACCTTTTTCTACATCCCTTAATCCTACACAATGCCTAAACTTAAATGCTACAAAAACTACCATACTAACTATTAATAAGCAGTAAATGAGGAGTTTGTTGAGGCAAAAGTCGTAGTTAATAGTGAATATGTGTTCCCCATACTAAAGTGTTACCGAAGTTCGTAAGAATGTTCCTAAGTGCAATTTTCAAATATTTTCTTAAGAACATCTTAATTTTTAATGAAGAAGAAAATAAATGGTTTTATTTTGTGTTATTTCATTGAAAGATATTACTGAAGACTTGCGAAATGAAAAAAAACAAACACCTCAAACCCTGTCTTTTTGCTTCCTGCAGATTACCTTAGATCTCGTAATAAGTGTGCAGACTATTTTTGTTGTGACTGGCTTGATGGGAATAAATCACTCAATGTCGTGTTTTTAATGTGCCGTGTCGGTAAAATTGGTATTTTATAAGAGCCTAGCTGTTTATCAAGAACGCTGCTCGGGTACCAAAGATCTGCCGTTAGATCTACACAATAGTGCGGATCTGGCCGCATTTTTCTGTCCGTGCCCGGCCCGCGTCCGACAGAGCAGTAACCGAACCCGACCCGAGCCCGACAGGTAAAATCTATTTTTTTCCCCTCATATACTAATGACACGTACGTTTGTTTGTGTGGAAAGCCCGCTTTTATTAAGCAACTGTAGGAAGGCATTCTGAAATGTTTACAGACGAGCGCATCAGCGCGCACACGGGGCATCAAACGTTACACAGAGCCCAATCAAATAGCCAACTGAAATTAAATGAACAAAGGTCTGCTAAAAATGGCCCAAGCTAACAGAACAAAACATTAACGTAACACAATTGAAATGCTTATTGAAATGAAAGTCATCTTACCAATTATCTCAAACTGTATGGTTCCTAAACTGCAACATGGGATCTATTTACATAATCTATCCATCAAAGTTTAGGCTAATTGAGGTTTTATGCAGAAAAAGGATTGCATCCACTGTGGATGGCTTCAAGGCTATCCTGCTGCCAGCAGCGCTGAAGTTGGGCTCACTGGAATGACAAGGATGTCACGGGCAATATGCACGCACGTGTTGCGCGTTGTTGTCACGGCAACATAAACAAATTTCCGCATGCAGGAAGACGGATGTTAGGGTATTTATTTTAATCACAAAAACAAACCATTGCATCAAGTTAAATAGGCCCATTGGCTACTTGCATAATAAGCACCCGAACGTCATTTCTAAATATCTGTCCAAACCCGTCCCGACCTGAACCCATCGGGCTCGGGTCGGGTATCCATCCTCTACTACACAAGACGAATCATATCTCAGAGACATCCGAGCCTGCGGCGGACTTTAGAAGAACTGGCAGAGGAAAGGCTGCTTCCGGCGGGTTAACGATCACTGATCGCCTGGATCTCATGAAAACTCTGAAAACGCCAGAGAAAATTGTCAAATAGGCGCTCTCTTTATAAATAAACCATATATTTAATCTTTAAACAAGTACATTCTCGCCTGAAAAAAGTCTAACAACTACTATTTGTGACAAAATAACAGTAGTATTTTTACATTACGTGGAGTTTGTCGTCCCCTGTTGTCTTGCTGATTGGTGTGAGCTAGTTGCTGGTTTTATACTCGTCCATATGGTACTATGTTATAAATATTATATTTAGCTAGCTACTGTTGTAATGCTTAATATTTGAAACAACCCCAAAAAATGCATTAAACATCCTACATTTGGTTATTTAAGATTGGAGGTTATATATGTATATATACATATTAAACTTTATTACAGGCTCTAGGCCCAACAACAAGACATACAACATAAAGTAAAAAAAAAAAAAAAAGGCATAGATACATACACACCTACAGACATGCTTTGATTCATGATAGCCTTAACAGGCACCCATACCAATGTACACACACACACACACACACACACACACACACACACACACACACACACACACACACACACACACACACACACACACACACACACACACACACACACATATAATGGACACTAAGGTAAAACAAATAAACAACTTGTCTCCGTACTCGTACTGTGCATGGTTGTCATATGAAATATTTTTCTCTGATCATTTCTCGAAGATGCTTGTCTCTCTGTACTCTCAGCCTGTCTGTTACTCTAGCTGTTGAATTAATTAGTACCGATAGATGAGAAAAGCATCACTATTACATAGCTGAGGTTAGAGATTTGTTTAAAACACAAATGCGTTGCAGTAGCTTTCAGTATGCGTGCATTGTTCTTACAGTGATTATGAATTATTCCTTGAATCGTGTCTTGTTGAGAAGATTATTGTGTTGTTACTTTAAGTGATCAGATCAGGGTTGGAAATTAACGGGCGCTTTGGGAAACTATGCAACTGATATGAACAAAAATGCCCTTGAATTCAAGATGTGGGTGTAAAATGCCCCTGAACAATTACTCTAAATGTAATATGTCGTGATTTATGTGATATGCGAAATTGCCGGACTATAAAACAGGTGAAAGAATCCCACAGATGCCACAGATTGAAGGAGAGACCCCAGCCACATACAGACCAAAAGATCACTGAGACTTGAGATGGTTCAGAATGACCCAGAACACCCTAACAGCCCACACACTGACTTAAAACCACTCGAAGCTGCTTATCAAACGCACAGCAATGTCCTGACAGCCACCCACAGCACTCCAGCATCCGAGCCTTGAGTTTTACACTGCTAGACATGCTTGAGTTTCTTCAGAGAATGTGAAAATGTAGTGGAATTTACTGTTGAATTAAATCAAAATGAATTATGCCACCCAAGCTTTGGGCAATCATGCAAATATACATTTATACAATCGTATCTAACTCTATGTACATCTGCCTTCAATCCAAAGTTTTTTTGTTTTGTTTTTGTTTTTTATGTATATGACATCGTTTTATCTTTTTCTTTAATTCCATGTATTTAATTGTCTGGCTATCACCCAAGCTCAATTTAAAATTGAACATTGGTCCGGGGAGTCTGCTCTGTATTTTCCTACACGAACTCATGGTAATCGTATCAATAGTACGAGTGTGAAATCTCGTGGAATGGATACGCCAAAATAAGTTTTGCCGTGCAAATGCTACGCAAGTTTTTCGCGTGCATAATATGCGCACTTTATGGCGTGCATATGACACGCTCTTGGGTAGGATTGGGGTGGAGGGTTTGTATGCTATAAAGTGTGTATCATGTGCACACGAAAAACCGTGTACGATATGCACGCCAAAACTCATTTTGGTGTATACATTCCAAAAGATTGCACATACTATTTATAAAATTTTGGTCAAGAGGCGTGATCAACGAGCTTTATTTGAATGCAATTGGATAGTCCTTCAACCAGTCAGACCACAAGAGGCGTGATCAACGGGCAATGACCCATCGCTTCTCCATCCGCCATCGTGTTAAACCCACCAATAGCAGACCAGGTGGATAAGCCAGTCTGTGTTTGGTTCCCGGAAAGTGTAACAGAAGCAGTAGAAATGAATGTACAGTTTCCAGATTGAGTTGTCGGGCGAAATCAAATCGCCTGCAGATCAGGCTGGGTTTACCCAGTCTATGTATTTAACTCTTTCTTTCTATTTTATTATGTGATATTATGTATGCAATTACATAGAGCTCCTAGAAATCATAGCAAATGACTTGTGTGATTCTTTCATCTTATATAAACTAGATATAATAATTGTCAGTTTGCTTCAGTCTAACAGTAAAGCTCAAACACACACTTCCTGTTTTTAGTTTTGTTTTTTTACTGTGAAATTACAGAAAATGTCCCATTATATTTATTACAGTTTTTCATTGTATATAGTATGGGAGCTTACCGTTAAGCAATTAACTGGTTTTTATCATATATATTTTGACAGTCTTTTGCCGTTATAATTATGATAATTTTTACAGCATATATTTTATTTTATTTAACCATAGCGTTGTGTCAATATTATATATTACATTCTATATATTAGTATTTACCTCAAGCTGAGAAAGTGTGCTGTTTCATCTGAGAACATTAGTCTCAGGACTAATCCAGAGTTTTGGCATGAATTCATTCTCCACCTGCCCTTGAGGTGTGTGTGTGTGTGTGTGTGTGTGTGTGTGTATATAATCCCCCTTGATTGTATTAACATGTGGAAAGCCCTTCGTTATCAGACGATTTCTCCTGTTCCATTGAACACCAAATCTAAACAGCTTACACACACACACACACACACACACACACAGTGTTTGCTTGCTTGTTTGCGTGTGCATTTTCCTAATGAGATGTTTAGCTTCATATGTATGATGGTTGTGAGGTTCGTTTGTGTTTGATGTTCTGTGGGAGGAGAGGCAGGTGTGGGTGTTTACATCAGATGCTTTAATGCAGATGTAGAATGAAACTGTATTGCTTCAGGTTGGTCTTTTATAGCTCAGGAGACTTCATGGAGTTAATGGCATTTCAATTATGGTTCATTTTAAAGTGCTGATATCATGAGGAATTCAATTTTCTTGATCTTTTGAGATAAAAGCTTGTTTTCATGCCAGCGTGCTCTAACTCTCAGGACTTCCTCCAAAGGCCAAAAAGAGCATTTATTGTATCTAGATCAGTCCATCTCAAGTTGTCCAGAATCGACTCCAAATTCCAGTTTCACATATGTAACACAGTTGCATAATGCCCACCTATGTTCTTCATTGGCCACCCGTGAACATCTACTTTGATCCGCCCTAAAACACTGTTGCGGTCTCATGTTGTGTAAATGTTAAAAAGACGCTGGTTTCTGCTCTGCTCTGCGAATGCTAATTCTTTTTGTAAACACTTCCAAAGGAGTAAGTGGTTAAAATTACCACAGCAATACAACAGCAATATAACCTTTTGACGATTGCTTCTCAAATCTCTGATGTCTAAATGGGATTTACAAAATGCATATCCATTAAAGATGGGTCGGTACTATATATACTAGAACTAAGATTATTTGGACCAACTTGCACCCTAGAATCACAACCTGTGTGTATGATTAATTATTGATGTATAGTAAGCCGCTTACTAATTATTAGTCTTCGTTAAATAGCTCTGCTAGTCAGCTGTGGGCCACTATTACCTAAAACTGTGTCTATTAATGCAGATTGTCTGTTGTTCTTACTATGAGTAATGATAAAGGATGGAGCAAGATTTGTTTTACAAACTTTAATGTTAAATCAGTTATTCACATTAGTGCTCGGGTGACATAGGCACTGTTAAGGGTTAATGATACAGTTGCGTATCATTTGTGTAATGTGCACCACAATATATTAGAAATGTAAACAATGGATATAGACTTGATAATGGTGATGGTGAGGAATTACAGTTGCAGCATTTCATTATGAACTTCACTGAGAAACGTCCTGCTCGAGTCCTTGTGATGAAGGTTCACCATTGGACTCATGCTCGGATTGATAATCAACATAATTGTTACTGTCTTTACAGTGTGTATAAATGCTGAGGTTTATAGGAAGCCTCCGGAGCTAAAGTTCAGTCATTGTAATTGCAGTTTTGTTTCTGATATGCTGTAAGCAGCAGACCAATCACAACAGTCTGGGCAATCTGGCCAATCAGAACAGAATAGGTTAATATGGAAAGGAGGGATTTAGAGGGACTGAATCTTCGGCTGAGTTGTTTGAAAATCATTGAAAAATGTGGTGATGTGCAATGTGATGGTCTGTCATCATTCCTTGATTAAATTCAAGGACTTGATTAAAAAAGAAAAAATCCTCATTTGGAATTTGCCCGTGTCGAGTAAAGTTGTGCATTCCACTGACAAGAATCATGAGCCACATTATTAGACTATTTTATTATTTACAATGTTGTTCTATGAAACCTCACACTCTAAAAAATGCTGGGTTAAAAACAACCCAAGTTGGGTTGAAAATGCACCGACCCAACAATTGAGTTGTTTTAACCCAATGGTTGAGTTGTTTTAACCCAGTGGTTGAGTTGTTTTAACCCAGTGGTTGGGTTAAATGTTGCTTAAGACAACCCAATTGCTGGGTAAGAATAACTCAACCATTGGGTTAAAACAACCCAATTGTTGGGTCGGTGCATTTTCAACCCAACTTGGGTTGTTTTTAACCCAGCATTTTTTAGAGTGCATGATTAATCATTTTTGTTTCTTAATTTGAACAAGGGATGGGTCGATATGAAATTTCATATCACGATTATAGTGACCTAAATGATCACGATTATCATGGTTTTGTTCAGAGGAGATTGTTCAAAAAGAACAGATGCACACACTGCAAACTTTTCAACAAGTTTTATATTTGAAAATCAACAAACAACAAATAAAACAAGCAGCTCTATGCACTTTTTTAAAGCAAAAATCTATTCTGTGGGATTTCCTTCCTTATAATAACCGTCGTCAATAGCAACATATTATTAAAAGCGCACATCCACGTATCACACGGGATACACTCTCTCGTTTCATGCAAGTTCAACTCACGTCTCTGTTTTTAATTGTATGGAATAGGGCTGTCATTTAAAAAAAAAATCAAATTCGAACAGATATCAATTATCAAGCAATGTATTCAAATATATTTGAATATCTATCTCCCCCCCCCCCCCCCCCCCAAAAAAAAAAAAAAAAAAAAAAACGACACTGCCGTAACGGAGATTCAATCACAAATGCATTAACAGTCTGACAGTCATAAACAGGACTCAGGCCACAGCCTGTATGGAAAAATAAATTGTTAGCTTAATGTTTGAAACAGCAGGTTATCAACTTAATCGATATGAAGTGCCACTATGCAATCATCACAGCTTTCAGTTTATCTACCGCATCAGATGTCGACGCCGTCCTCTCCAGCAGCTGGAATGTGTTTACGGATGCCATAGCAACTCTCAACGGCCACCAGGACTTATACGGTTTTATAAAAGCTATTTATTTGTTGTAAAGTGTAATAATCATCTCAGAAAAAAATTATTCTAATGTCAGGCGCAGTTGAAGTAGTTGATTGTTTGTTACATGGGTAAGTTTAGGAACAGTGTCATTATGCAAACATTATTTTCATAACTTCTTACGAAATAAAAAGTTTATCCCTCAGAACAATGTACTTTCCTCTCTTGTCAACATGCTTGGTGCATGAGTAGGGCTGGGAATCGATTCCAAAAAGAATCGATTCCTCGATTCCAAGGCGTTGGGAATCGAGAGTCGATTCCAACCTTTGGAATCGACTCCTCTTTATTCACTTGTCTCTCGCTTACTAATAATGATTGGAAGTCTATTTATTTTTTGCAAAAGGTTCTTTTGAACAGTTAGTTTCAAATTACGAGTTTAAAATAAAACAATTCAGTGTTTTTTTGCGTCATTGTGTGATGACGTCACTAGAACGTAATTCTAACTACTTATTTTTATGGTATGAAACGTTCAAATCAATGTGAACGCATATCGCTGATTATTACTATACCTTTCATTCACTTAGTTTAATAGTGTTTATTGTCATTGTTTCCTTCTGTGATCCTGCATCGTGGACAAGTTTGCTACATTTTGCACACAAAAACTCCATAATTTTAAATTGTGAAATGGTTCTGTTATCCACAACGGTAGGTTTTGAGCGCTGCTTACAGATACATATGTGAGGGTCTTATTTTAATTTTCTATTTTCTTTTATTTTCATTAATATATTGATAACTGAAAGAAAATGCGCCTAGACTAGAGTACAGCTTAATGACCTAGTCTAATGTTGCTATAGTAATGAACGCAACTTGCTCGCGCATCTGATTGACAAATAAACTGCGCACTCTTATATTATTAATTTTGTTAATATTGTGGTTATTTTACCTCGTACATTCTGTGCAAGCACTTATTTGAATTTAACTTAACTGTGCACATGCATTTTAGACATTTTAAACATGCAATAAATGCACATCCATGAATAATGTGCTATCCTTTTGATTTATTAGGCTAAATCGCATTTACTTCTGGGCTATATGGGCCATTTCAGGAGAATCCATCATTTAAAATTTAGAGTTATGGAAATAAAGTTTCGGAGAAGGATACTTTCTACATCCTTGTATCCTGCGGTCACTCCGGAACTAGGTTCACCATCGATTTTGTTAAAAAAAGAAGAATCGAAAAGGAATCGAAAACAACAGTGCGGAATCGATTCTTGGAATCGACTCCATCGATTCCGGAAACAGGAATTGGAATCGGAATCGATTCCAAAAATTTCGGAATCGACCGCATGCATGAGCACGGCGCTTGCTCTTCAGTGGTGAAGGCCACATAAGGCCTTGTACATCACATAAGGACGCACACTCAAAAGTAATCTGGTTAGGTCGTTTACATGGCGAAATGTTTAGTTTGATCGATTCATGAAAAGGTTTATCCAACCCATCTCAAAACGATTACAATTTCATTCAGTTTGGGCATTTTTATTACGATTGAGGTGTTTATGGAGCATTTTTATTCAGATTGGACTTTTAAACCATGCTCCATGTAAACGCACCCGACTGTAAAAAAATTGCGCTACATGGCACTTTAAAAACCGGATAGTTTATTTGTAGTTCGATTACGGATATTTCACGTCATGTTCGAATGCATATTCGAATATCGAATAAAAAGTGACAGCCCTAGTATGGAAAATTAAATCAGAGGACTTTACTATTAATACTACTACAATTATAACCGTAACTTCTTGTGATCATCTTGTCTGGACGATTGTTTTGTGTACTGTACAAAATGGTTTTATAAACAGGTACATTTTAAAACATTAATCGTAATATGTCCCCATATTTATTTATGTGGTAATGAGAATCAGTGTACAATTGTAACATGCAGAGAAACAGGCTGAGGCATGGATCTATGTGCAGTTGTTTTAATAACGAAACAAGTAACAAACAAAAGAAACACAAGGAACAAAAGCTAAATTAAAACAGGGACCATAACATTTAACAACTGACAGAGAGCAAATGAAACACAGGGCTATATATACACTGGGACAAACAAGCTTTATAACAGTAATGAGGAAACAAGATAAACCTGGGGACTAATCAACATGAAAAACTACAAAAAACTACAAAATAAAGCACAGCAAACACTTCAAAGTAAAAGTCCAAGGACAGACACAGAGCATGTGACAACATTGAAAATACATTATTATTCCTTAAATGTCACCCTAGTCTTGTCTGAACGTGTTCATTTGTATTGGCTAAAAGCCACCTGCTGCGAACTTCGTGGAAGCATCACGTTTATTTCAAGTGAGTGAGATAAAATATTTACTCAACTTTATGTCCCTATTATTTTTAAAAAGGGGGGGGGGGGAATGCTGTTTCATGCATACTGAGCTTTTTACACTGTTAAACACTTGGATTCCCATCCTAAACATAGACAAAGTTTCAAAAACTAATGTTGGACGTTTGATGGAGTATTTCTGTGTCAAATATACTCCTTCCGGTTTCTCACAAGTTTCAGAGAGTTTTTTTCAAGTATGGCTCAGGTTGACGTTAATAAGAGCGGAAGGTCTTGTATGGGCCGTACGGGCTCTTCTACCGGTAGGGTGCGCGCGTGTGTGAAATGCACGCCCATAAACACTCTCTCAGCTGCAGATCCAGTCGATCCAGGCGCCGCGCTCCACTTTATTCCTATGGGTGACATCAAGCGACTTCAACGCTTCAGCACAGCATTCTGGGAAGGCAGCGATGCATTTGAACCGATTTGAACGCAGAAATGACGGGAAGCTTCACAACATCGCTTCAGTCGCGTCGCAAAGTGGATCTCCACCGTTCACTGCTGTCAGGACTTTACCAAATCATACCAAAGAAGTGTGTTTTTGACGGAGCGGTCCCAGCGATAAAGGTTCGGTCCTGCTTTGGAAGCAGCCGGTGAGTAAAACTGCTTCAAATGTCTCTGCTGTTGGCTATCGTCGCGTGAGTAAACATCAGTAAACGACACGATCGCGTGCTTCGTCATTCAAATGCGCTTACGCTAAATGCTAAACAGTTAACTTACTCCATTGTTGTTCTATGTATAACGTTACACTAGTCTGACGTGCAAAACCGTTTTGCTTGCTACTGCTAGTTTAGTCACATACAATAGTCCATAAACCGAATCATGTCCTCATAAACTGCGAGTAAAGACACACAAATGTTGACAGGCCACTAAATACAGTACATACCACAGAGACGGACGTCCTGCTGTTGCTGTTTCTCCTGTTTAATTTATTTCAGCCTCCGAATGATTCTGGATCATATCTATTAGCTGAGATCGATAGCCATGGGTTTCTCCATGCTTGAGGACGTCACCGCTTTGTGCACACTCGTCATTCGCCCACACGATACGCCTCCAGGCGCTCGTTTTTTTCCGGAAAGACTCGGTACAGCCTATATTTCTTTTATAAATATAATAAAACTAAAGACTTTTCGAAGATATGAAGGATGCAATACTACTCTATAGGTACTCAAGATTGACATGAGATTGACTGAAACTGAGTGTTTCACCCCACCTTTAAGATGTAGTTTTGGTATTCGCTATACAGCAGTGGTGATGGTCACGAAAACGACTCGGCAGGTTTGAAGTGTTTGCCTGATCTAGACTGATTACACTATTACCACAATAATCATTAGTGGCAGCTCGAGTGCAATGTATATTATGAGAAAATAAAAGTGTTTTTGGAAAATGACTCCTTCATAAACCCCATTGTTTATGTTTACATTTTTTATATTTTGCTACAAATATGATTGCATTACTTGATGATTGTGTATTTTTTGATTGAAATTCCTCAATTTCTTAAAAACACAAAAAAAAAAACGCACAAATTGCAGAATGAGTGTTTTTTTCAGATTCCATCTAGGCCTGCTCATGTGTGAATATCAGTGTGTGGGTATGCGCGTGCGTGTGTGTGTGTGTGTGTGTGCAGATGTGGAAGCCCTCAGGCTCTGCGTCTGTAGATTTCAGGGGTGTTTCTCTGTCGTTTTTCAGGGTTTGTCACTGATTGATCTTTGCTTTCGTCTCAGGCTTCGTTCTCTGCTCTCTTCTGTTCACACTTAGGCAAGCGCAGACTACACGCTTTCCCTTTTCGTTTCTTATTTGCTTTTTCAACCACCTCCATCATTTGCTTTTCTCATCTTATAAAACCATTACAGTAACCTCACAAACACACCATCATTCATCACGAATT
Organism: Pseudorasbora parva; assembly: GCF_024679245.1. Classification (NCBI taxonomy): domain Eukaryota; kingdom Metazoa; phylum Chordata; class Actinopteri; order Cypriniformes; family Gobionidae; genus Pseudorasbora; species Pseudorasbora parva. Next base: position 9,155,003 of record NC_090182.1, on the reverse strand, counting down.
CTATCTTCTTGCAGACAGGAAAATAAAGGTCTAATTCTCCTTAACAATTATGATGTTCATAATTTTTCTATCTGCAATTATTTGCACTCAGTAATTAATACAGCCAAATGAGTCATGAATCACATTAGCTGCAATGCATTATGGGTATTTCGATGATGTTTGCCTTATTGAGTGATTAGCTGAAATAAAAACCTGTCCTGATTTCATGGAGACATTTTTTGCCGAATGCTGAAGCAAAGGCTTTGAAGGAAGTGGCTAGTTTGCCCTAAAATGATTTTTAAAGGATTAGAGCTGGTTTGGAGGGAGTAGTGACGCACACACACACACACACACACATTTGTATTTGTGACATATGGGGACATTCCATAGGCACAATGGTTTTTATACCGTACAAACTGTTTTTTCTATCCCCCTACACTGCCCGTACTACTGAACCTACCCATCACAGGAAACATTCTGCATTTTTACTTTCCAAAAAAAAAAAAACCTCATCCTGTATGATTTATTAGCATTTTAAAAAGTGGGGACATGGGTAATATCCTCATATTTCACCCTCTTCTGTAATACCTATGTCATACCCATGTCATTATACACATTTGTGTCCTCATATGTCACAAAAACATGCCCCCCCCCCCCCCTCCACACACACACACACACACACACACACGCACACACACAGTGACACGTTCATTCATCATCACTGTAATGTGTCATTACACCTGCTGAAAGGAACTGACTCAGAAAATTAATGATCCACACATACGGTTGCTAGTAAGGATAGTTATGTAATCAGATAAATCAGCCAAATACATTTTCCCCTGGTTTCACAGACAATGCTTAAGCTAGTCATAAGCTAGTGAGCAGTTTTAACTGAAAGCATATTGCATTGAGATATTTTAAAAAGCGCTGTCAAAATTAACGCTTTAATAGCGTGTTAACGCAAATTCATTTTAACGGCACTCATTTTATTAAAGCAGCACAAGGTAACTTTTCAACCTTCATAATATATGTTTTAAGACTCTTGTGATGATAAATCGACTTACAATAGGTTGAATGACACGTCTGCCATAGCCTGATGGGGTCTGTATCGTTTTTAATCGTACTTTTAAACTTCGGGTTTTGGGTAGTAACCCGAGAACAAAAAGAACTACAAAATTCGACTGCTTTACGGCATATACGTCACTTCCACCACCACCCACACTTCCTTAAATTCGGACGTGCGAGCCCAACTTTGTTCGTCGGATAATATAGTCATGTCTGAAGCAGCACAGACAAATAAGAAAGAAAAGGTTTTGTTGGAGGAAAGCAATAAGAGGAAATGAAAAAGTGATGTGATTAAAGGCAGGACGAGGATCAACATGTGACCAGCGTTTGCTCGTCGGCGTGAGCTGAAGGAGGCGTGCCCGACCGATGCTGTCCTGCTTGTACAGTGAGCTAACACTCAAACATTGAACTGAAGTATCATATAGATTCTGTAAAACGGTAACCAATAGACTACTATAATGACGCTGGCTTGTAAAAGTGAGCATCGTGATTATTTGGCGTTTGAAAAAAAAATAAAACCCATGAAATTATATTCATATGACATGCTGAAACATGCCACTGACTGTAACGTTACCTGGGATGAAGACATTTCACACGCGACGCCAGAAGAACTCCTCTTGCAGTGTTCAGGGGAACTGTTAGTGCTGCACCGACCCGCGGGACGCTTTTATGAAGTTATTTGGTCGCACCGCACCACTGGATATATTTTTACAACCGTCGTAAGAGGATGACAGCTCTTACGACAGTAGTTGAGGACATTATTTTTTCCAAACTGTAGGGGGACCCCGAGAGCAAAAGTAGCCAAGTGCGGCTTTAACGCACGATTAACGCAGCGGGCATTTTCTGTTTGATCAATGGCCCGTATTGGAGAAATTGAGAAAAGCCATAGACGTAAAGGATGCAGCAGCAAACATTAATATGGAAAGAAAAGGGTTAACAATAACATTACTCTGAAACAAGTGCAGTCATAGCCTACATAAGCGACCATATTTTTTGCTTAACTTTTATTAGACTCCAGGTCGAAAGAAAAGTGTTTTTTCACTGAGCACATTCTCTGCAGTCTGCGCACGATGCACTGAAGCTCACTCTCACTCATGTCCGAGGTAAATCTTTAACACCATCACTGCTTACAGTACATGTGTTTTATTGAACTAAATACATTACAATCGGCTAAAACAAATACACAGGTTGCTTTTCTGAACAAGAGCGCTCCCGAGTGTGTGCTCTTCATACTGTTCACGTAAACCGCACAGTTCAGCGCACACACAAAATAAAGGCAGCTCAACAGGGAACGCACATCTCTTAAAGGGGCCACACTATATTCCATCTCTTAAAGGGACCAAACTATATTTCATCTCTTAAAGGGGCCAACTATATTTCATCTCTTAAAGGGGCCACACTATATTTCATCTCTTAAAGGGGCCGCACTATATTTCTACAAGTGGAATATGGACCTCCTCCAGGTATAGTGGGGTACTGGTGCTCTATCAGGTCCACAGACAGTTTTCACATTACCAATTTTTCATACGAACTGTGCCATGTTCTGAATTAAACTGCCAGTGTACTCCCTTTATTTATATTCTTAAAATGAGAGAAATCACTGCTTATTCTAAATGTTTTCAGCTTCTGCTTAAGAGACGTGAACAAGTTCTTTTAAAAACATCTATGACCTTTTATACATGTCTAGACTTCATGCTCTGAGTATGATTTCACAAATAATAAACATACATTTGCATAAAGCATGCATATTTGTCCATATCCATGTTGATTAGAGTATTAAAAACTTGAAACATTAATTTAAGGTACATTTAGAACTGAAAGAAGTGTGATTAAATTGCTATTAATCACCAATCAACCAATCATGTTTATCTTTACACTCGGGGTGGGAACAGATACATTTTACATGAACTGCATTCAATGGGACCTCAAATTGAGCTGAAATGCTGTTTTTGTGTTTAAAACACCCCATTTAGTTTAATGCTGCTTTATATTTCCACCAGGATCAGTGGATCAGGATAAATTCAGGACTATAAACTAGCTAACACCCTTTTTATCTGAAGTAAACAATGCGACAAGTCAGAAGCAACGCATTATAATCATTGCTGTCTACACTGGACGCAGCAAAGTGCGACACGATGAGCCATTATCTGTTATTCTTCTGAAATACTCCATGTTCGAGAAGTAATTTCAGGATGAGAGTGCCGGGATTGTAAAGCAAAATGTGATTGGTTGTGGTAAGTACGTACAATAATTGGTTGTAGCGAGAACGTGCTTCGATTAGTCAATGGCTACATTTACATGAAACCAAATAATCCTCAATCACACTTGAAAGCCTTCATGTAAACACCTTATTCTAAAACCGAAACTGAAAGGACTGTGCTTGTGCAATGATGTAGTAATAACATAATGACGTATAACGCGCAGAACGAGCTGTTCTTCCTGTTGAATAAAGTGTCATAAATAAGTGTCCTGTCATTCTAAAATCCCCCTTTCACTCGGCATCTGTGAAGTGGAGCAGGACAACATCCTCCAAATGCTTGTTTCAGATTCTCATCCACAGACGACTGGTTTTGGGATGGGCGATTTTACTGCATGATAAATATAAGCCGCATATAAGCAGGGCCGGCGCGTGCCTATAGGCGAACTAGGCAGCCGCCTAGGGCGGCGGCTCAGCCAGGGCGGCAAGAGAGAGAGAGAGTGTAACTGTAAGCGAGAGAGAGAATTAAAAAAAATATGTATTTGTTAGTTTTACATTAGGTAGGTTACAATTATGGCACTTATATCAACAACATTTTTTCCCACTCCATTAGTATAAATTTAAAAATAAAAATTTCCGCCCGGCCGCGCCCCCACCTCACTTAGAGCGGCATCGATTAGTATATGCGTGCAAAATACGCTCGACTGGCCATCCGTTCCGTGGAAGAGCGCTTTTCGCTGCTTCGAGACCATGGGCGCGTATTTGGGTTTTTATATGACATCACATCTCTCAAAGAAAAGGAGAATAGCCAACAATAGTTCTTCAGGATTGCTTAAGACTGGAAAAGGCCCTGACTCATGGAGACTCACGGGATGTTGATAGGCATAAATAGTTTGAAGAGCTGACTGCTTTGGGTAGACGCGTGGTTGCTGGATCTAAACCACTGGATGCGCTTAAATTCATCTATGAAAAAGGGATGGAATAAATTTTTCTGAGCCCGATCTCACGAAAATGCATAGCCTATAAATAGTTTTCAATCTCGTGGAATGTATACGCCAAAATGAGTTTTGGCATGCATATGGTAGGCTACGTGATTTTTCGCGTGCATATGATACGCACTTTATGGCGTATATATGAACCGTATTATTAGGGTTATGGCGTATTATACATACGCATAAAGTGCGTATCATATGCATGCAAAAAATATTTTACACTCTAAGTATTTATACGCATGACCATGAGATTGTGTTGATTTTTCCCAATGTTTTTATAGCATTGAGAGTGCTTCTCACTCTCCCCGTCACTGTGAGCTCAGTTTCTCAAAGCTTAAACTGATTAAAAATTATCTCCGACGTACAATGACACAAGACAGACTCAATGGACTAGCAATTGGACTACTAATTGCAATTGAGCACGAACTAGCTGAAAAAGTTAAACTCGAGGACGCAATCAAAGCCCTTTGCCGCTGCGAAAGCCCGACGAGCACGCTTCTGAAATGTAGGCTATTATGTGAATGTGTGTTTGTGTGTATCAGTCAAGAAAAAAATCGAAACCTCCAATGAGCTAAATATTTGTTTGCATATTGCATATGTTCTGCTGGTGGAAACAACAGGAGACCATAATAGCTAACGCGACTGTCAAGATATGGGCTGCATTTCCCGAAACCTTCTTAACTCTACGTCATTCTTAAGTTATACCTTAAGGTATCCCTTAACGTTAATATGTGTTTCCCGAAACGAACTTAGTTAAGAATACCTTCTTTAAGTCATACTTTCGTAAGGTTGGTCTGGACCACTCTTAGCTATACCTTATCACTATTAAAAGTTAATTCCACTAGTGGCCACCACTGTGAAATAAAGCTTCTTTATATGTCAGTCTATCCGAATATAATTCCGAAGTTGTAATATACACCCAGTGTTCAATTAGGCTAGTTGAATAGTTTTTTTTTTTTTTTTTTTTATGCAAGGATTAAAATTGTTATACGAAATTTCATAAATTTCTTTGTCATAAAATTTCATTACAAACACTAATGGTTGTTAGCTTTTTAATGATATTATCCAAAGGTACATCAGCTGGCAAACCATTAGACAGGAAAGGCTTAGGAGCCTATTTAAAGGGAATGATTGTGGAGGGGAGTTTAGTCAAACTTTGGCAGCGAGGCAGCGAATATAATTGTGCTAAATCAAAGACGGCGCTGTCCGCGGAGCCATTTAGTGTATGTGCACTATTTCATATGTGAAAACTTTAGTCCCTGGCTACCATGTCAGAAGCTGCTATTAAAAATAAATTTCGCCTACCACGACAGCAAATTCAGCAGCTTTTAGATCTTGTTGGATCAACTTTGTCGAGACAAACTGGACGGAGCTCAGCTACTAAAATCAGCTGCTGGCGGCTCTTCTCTTCTTTATTTTTTCTCCGCCATATAGTAGCAGCTGATTATATGTTTTGCGTGTTGCGTTTTTATTGAGTAGGCCATCTAATAATATAAATTAGTTATTTACACAATAATGTGATGCAGCTGCTGCATGGTCAATCATCCCTGGTTGTGGATTAAATCAAGACACTATGGAAAATATATTGTAATAATTTAAATGACGCGTGATGCTCATGGTGCGGTTGAGCATGAGATTCCTGGTTCGTGCACTCATTTCAGAATTATGTAAAATTTAGGTGCAATTTTGTATGATAAATGAAAGTTCAACTATTTCTGAAGTGTTTCTTTTATAAAGAACATAATTTTTCGCATAACACAGTGAAACAGCCCCTGCATAGAGTAAATAATCGATTCTTGAGCCATTGATAGAAGCCAATTCAGCACCGCCGCCACGAACAGCACCCGCTTACGTCGCACTTAAGAAGGTATACCTTAAGCAACCTCCTAAGGTATAGTTCGGGGAACACACCTAGAAATGGTATACCTTCAGTTAAGTTATACCTTTAGAGTCTTCGTAGCGCGCTAAGAGACAACGTTATCGGGAAATGCAGCCATGGCTCGCACAGTGTTCAGAGCATAAGTTCAGAGTCCGCGCCAGCAGCAGCAGCAGCAGCGCGCGTTTCTTGTAAGCGTGGCGTTTATGTTGCGTGTCATCCGTGGGGCGTCTGCTGATTTTAATGTACAGGGAAGCCCTATACTTCATGTTAAATATAAATATATTGCCGATTGATACAGCAAAGACAACGCCGGCAGTATAGCCGGCCCATACCATATCCATGGTATTGACGGCAAAAGGCTACAGAATATTTCGTTCTGTATTGACTGGTTTAATATTTCAAAATTGATAATTATATTGTTTTTTATTATTACAATTCGGCCTATATCTGCATTTATGTACAGACTTTCAAACATGAAAATGTCATTTTTATTAATGTGTATTCGTGTCAAAATGGCATATACACATCTTTTCCTATTATATTTCGGCTGGAAACGCTTCCAACACGCTCGCGTGTCGCGTGAAAATAGGCGTAGGCCTATCTTCTATTTGAAGCATGCATGTATTTTCCGCGCGGCTCGGACCGACGTAGGCAGTATGCAAGCTCTAACCGGTTAACATGGGAGCCGAAATAAAAACGGACACGCCACGCAGCCGAGATGCTCACGACACGCTTGCAGTGTGTCCCCGGCGTTATGGCCTTTTCACAACTGGTTCCTTCATTCGTTATTTATAACAGGTATTTATCTGATTGCGAAATGACTAAATTATCGTGCGCTTAGGTCGCGCTCTCTCATATGTGGTCTTTGAATTTGAAATGAGCTGCTGAATAAAATGCATCTAATCTTATGCTTTCGTTGCTGGCATACCACGGGAATTGAAGATCGGATTTATATTCATTTTGCGTAGGTGTAAGGTAGGCTATAAGACAACCTGCATGTTCTTTTTTTATTTTTATTTGTTTAGCTCCGTTTGCGAGAGCCGCGAGCATAATCAGCCTGCCTCAGCTCGTCAAAATGCCTTTTACTGTGGTGGTAATAGTAGGCAAAATTAACTAACATTGTGATGCTTGAAGTGTTTTATATCTAGGCCTATGGATTTTATTATAGGCAAGACAAGCCAAGAGTTGATTTGAGAGACTAAATCGATTAAATATGCGGTTAACTCACTGTCGGCCGCTGGCCGCTTGGTCGTCACTTAAAAAAAATAAAACTTTAATTTAACAAACAAAAAAATGCTCTAAACATTTTTCTAAATTAACTTAATAAAGAAACGAAACGAAATATATCTACTTTGATATTAAAAACAAAACAGAACTGTTTTAATGGCTGCAACAATGTAAAAAAAAAAACCCCGGCCTCCAGTCGGACTCGGTCCGAGAATTTTAATAAGCCTAGATTTGAGGCCCGTGCAGGGCTCTAGTTTTATTCTGTACACTGTCTATTATAAAACAGAAATGATATGCAGCTGTAGCACTGTGTACTTTTTTCACGTTGCAGAATGAAAAATAAAATCTGAAAACATGCCTGCACGTTTTTATTTTAGTGTCATTTTATAGATAAAGAACATATTAATTTGTATGTACATGCATCTTAAGGATACCTAATTGTGAGTGTGAGGTGGGGGGCGGCACGATCGTGCTCTGCCTAGAGCGGCATTTGAGCTTGCGCCGGCCCTGCATATAAGCAGTTAACATGCTCATTGATTCCAAATTCTGACAAAAAATGTATAAATATGAAGTCTAAACAAACACAGAACTAATGTAGGAGAATAGTTATGTGGAAACAGCGGTAGACTGTATATTTTTGCAGTGTGTGCATGTCAAAAAATCAATTCCACACACATCAACCCGATCACTTTGTTTAGTATTTACAGTATTGTTCAAAATAATAGCAGTACAATGTGACTAACCAGAATAATCAAGGTTTTTAGTATATTTTTTTATTGCTACGTGGCAAACAAGTTACCAGTAGGTTCAGTAGATTGTCAGAAAACAAATGAGACCCAGCATTCATGATATGCACGCTCTTAAGGCTGTGCAATTGGGCAATTAGTTGAAAGGGGTGTGTTCAAAAAACTAGCATTGTCTACCTTTCACTGTACAAACTCAAAACTATTTTGTACAAACATTTTTTTTTCTGGGATTTAGCAATCCTGTGAATCACTAAACTAATATTTAGTTGTATGACCACAGTTTTTTAAAACTGCTTGACATCTGTGTGGCATGGAGTCAACCAACTTGTGGCACCTCTCAGCTGTTATTCCACTCCATGATTCTTTAACAACATTCCACAATTCATTCACATTTCTTGGTTTTGCTTCAGAAACAGCATTTTTGATATCACCCCACAAGTTCTCAATTGGATTAAGGTCTGGAGATTGGGCTGGCCACTCCATAACATTAATTTTGTTGGTTTGGAACCAAGACTTTGCCCGTTTACTAGTGTGTTTTGGGTCATTGTCTTGTTGAAACAACCGTTTCAAGGGCATGTCCTCTTCAGCATAGGGCAACATGACCTCTTCAAGTATTTTAACATATGCAAACTGATCCATGATCCCTGGTATGCGATAAATAGGCCCAACACCATAGTAGGAGAAACATGCCCATATCATGATGCTTGCACCTCCATGCTTCACTGTCTTCACTGTGTACTGTGGCTTGAATTCAGAGTTTGGGGGTCGTCTCACAAACTGCCTGTGGCCCTTGGACCCAAAAAGAACAATTTTACTCTCATCAGTCCACAAAATGTTCCTCCATTTCTCTTTAGGCCAGTTGATGTGTTCTTTGGCAAATTGTAACCTCTTCTGCACATGCCTTTTTTTTAACAGAGGGACTTTGCGGGGGATTCTTGAAAATAGATTAGCTTCACACAGACGTCTTCTAACTGTCACAGTACTTACAGGTAACTCCAGACTGTCTTTGATCATCCTGGAGGTGATCATTGGCTGAGCCTTTGCCATTCTGGTTATTCTTCTATCCATTTTGATGGTTGTCTTCCGTTTTCTTCCATGTCTCTCTGGTTTTGCTCTCCATTTTAAGGCATTGGAGATCATTTTAGCTGAACAGCCTATCATTTTTTTGCACCTCTTTATAGGTTTTCCCCTCTCTAATCAACTTTTTAATCAAAGTACGCTGTTCTTCTGAACAATGTCTTGAACGACCCATTTTCCTCAGCTTTCAAATGCATGTTCAAAAAGTGTTGGCTTCATCCTTAAATAGGGGCCACCTGATTCACACCTGTTTCTTCACAAAATTGATGACCTCAGTGATTGAATGCCACACTGCTATTTTTTTGAACACACCCCTTTCAACTAATTCAACTAATTGCCCAATTGCACAGCCTTAAGAGCGTGCATATCATGAATGCTGGGTCTCATTTGTTTTCTGAGAATCTACTGAACCTACTGGTAACTTGTTTGCCACGTAGCAATAAAAAAATATACGAAAAACCTTGATTATTCTGGTTAGTCACATTGTACTGCTATTATTTTGAACAAGACTGTATGTAAACACTACATTCAGATTTATCAATCGGAATGAATTCAGTCCGATTGAATCAAAAGATGTGCATGTAAACATATAGCCTACCTTGCGTTCAGCTGCATTGTGTATGCAAACTGCTGATCAAAAGTTGCAGCCGAAAACTAAAACGTGATCGCTCATAGTTCGCATTTGCATTTCCTATTTGCATATTCCTTACTGAAAATCGATCAGTATGATTTAAAATAATAATAATGATAATAATTACCCCATCCCTAGTCATTGCACTGAAGACTGACGGCTGAAGGTTGATGGAGTGTGTGTGATCTAAATGAGTTTGTAAGATTAACATTCAAAACATGGCATCTTCACACTAATGAATTCACTTGAACACTTTAATTCCATATGCTGAATAATTGCAGCCAGAGAGAGAGATGAGGGGATAGAAAGCAGGAAGACAGGTAAAGGCAGATATTTGTGTAAATAGATGAATTCTCTCCTGTAGTCCTGCCGACCGACACTGGTTTCATGTCATTAGTATAATGTTATAATATCTGCTCCACCTCAACAACATGAACAGCATTTGACATTTGCCTCACAACTGCAACACATTTAATGAGCTTTGTTTACAAGCGTTGACAACATATGACCGAACCGTGTAAATGCCAAATAACCAAGCTGAATTCAATTAAGTGTTGTTGTTTTCGTATCATAATGCAATACAAATCTAAATCTAGCTAATCAAAAGTCTGCAAAAATTCACTAGGTAGCCAGAACTTTACCATAAAAAAAGTAAAAAATAAATAAATAAAAAAACAGAACCAAGATTTTAACTTTAAAGGTTGAACCTAAATTTGGCAATGGTTAACTGTAAATAACAAGACGCCTTGTACTTTTTTTTACATATACATTGTATTTACATTACATTAACAGCATTAACATTTAATAATCTTTTACTGCTGAATTATTTGAAATGTCCAGTCGATTTGCCACTTTCCACCGTTTAACCATAGGATTTGTATTGTTTACCATAAATAATAAGTACATTTTTACAGTGTGGGAGAAAATATAGTTAATAGTTACTAAAATAAAAAAATAATAAAAAATAATAAAAAAATAATAATAGTTTAAATATCACTGTGCTGTACAGACAATCCTATCGTCATGCTGAGCAGCTCCTTGATTTTTTTTATAGAAATGATCTTCAGTTTTTATATTTCCCTACACTTATTTTCTGTAGGACTGACGGCCATCTCTGAATGATTTTGAACTTTCATATACACGTGGATTTGAGCTGAGATCATGTAAATGTATTTCCCCTGAAGGACAGTTTCAATTAGTCTCCAGTGGCTCTTCCATTGTAGTCAGCCACCTCATTGCTGGTTTGTTGTTGAGGATGCGGCTGTGTGAACGTGGCAGCTGTCACAACAACGCCGGCAGGAGCAATTCCTCCCATCTGAGTCTTTCCCAGATTAAAGGATGCATTTCTCTCGCTCGCTGTCCCTGGGATCATCTGTGCATGTAGGCTTTTATAGGTCTACATGAGGATGTCAGCGTTTTTGGCGGCCCGCTGAACCTGTGATATTTTCAGTGTATGGCCGTCATGGTGTTGTTAAGGATTAAAGAATGAATAATGAAGACGTGAAGGTGTAAATTATTAATTGTACACTACGAGCCATGCGTTTTCCAAAGATAGTCGCTAACACACACTTCAGGTTTTCCAATTACAGCTCAGTGATTGGTGGCTCTCGTGTTGATTAAGAGCATTTGGTTCATTTAGGGCAATTATGTCCTGCGCTCTCTAAAGTCACACAAGCTCTCACAGCCAATCAAAGCCTGAGAGCCGTCTGAGAGCCCAGATCTCGAAACTATGCGTTTTCCAGTACTTATCCTTCAGTAAAACGGATCACTTTTTTGTCTGAGGCCTTATGGCTATGTGTGTCCATTTTCTAGACATTTTTATTATTTGTATAGCGCTTTTCAAAATATACGTTTATAATATCTTAAAAGCTTACATTTTGTGATGATACAAAAAGACAGGGATATTAAATGACGAAATTCAGTGTACACCTTATTGATTAAGCATAGTACATTATAAATTGCCCATTAAGTGTTATCCCATAAAGAAAAACTATGTAAAAATGCTTAATATGGCTTAATGGATGTAGACTGTAATATTAGAGGACCAAATGCAGTATACATAAATTAGTAATATTACGATAGTTTAATTACAGGCAAGTAGATGAACCCAGAATATGAAGTTTTATGTTAAGTGTTTTCCCATAAAAAAACAATATAAAGAAAATGCTTAATGTCAAACTTCATCTTCTAAGTTCATATAGTTTTCTTTTGCATATGTTGCCATATTTGCATATAGTTGTGGCTGGAAATCAATTTTGTTTTCAAAATGTATCGTTGTCCTCAATTCTGGGTATACTCCTGTGCTTCCTTTCCTAGTTGCTAGGGTTGTAGAGTGGTTCATTCTGAGTTTTTGCAATGGTGTTGCTAGAGTTATTGTGCTATTACTGACTCCAAACTCGCTCATCTTTCGTTCATCTTCAGAACACATACAAAGAATATTTTGAATGAAATCTGAAATATTCGTGTCCCTCCATTGAAAGTCTATTTACCCAAATCGGATGCTTCAAAATGTTCATAAAGAGGTTGAAAAATAACCTTTTAAGTGTAATTCAAGTCTTCTGAGAAGACGCGTCACTTTACATGATGAACAGATGTAATTAGGTTTTATTTGCATATAAACATTGATCTTCGAACATAAACAGAAGCTCAACTGTACGTTTCACATGATAAAAAACATCTTTGGTTCTTGTAGAAATTCAGACTTCAGACATGCTGGTGTGACACGCAAGACACTTTTAGATGCTGTGTTTAATAAGTTTGTGAAATGAAACAGTTAAAATATCAGATGCATTAACTTAATTGATGAATTTGTGTTTTAAAATACTACAGACAACTATAGTGTGTTTTTTAGTAGCCAAGTCGAGAGTCTTGCAGCCATCCACCATCTACAGCTAGTCAATGTGTGACCTACCCATCACAGGAAACATTCTGCATTTTTACTTTCTCAAAAAAACTCATCCTGTATGATTTATAAGCATTTTGAAAAGTGGAGACCGCTGGCTGGTCCCCACAATGTAGGTGATCTCAGGTTTTACTATCCATATGGGGACATTTGGTCCCCACAATGTAATATAAACAACACACACACACACACACACACACACACACACACACACACACACACACACACACACACACACACACACACACACACACAGGGCTCGTGGGTCTCAGCTGTGTCTGAACTTGTGAGTTTGTTTTGAAGTGGAAGGCAGAGACAGGTCATCACTTTCAGTTTATAGAGGACGAGAAAGAGCTCGTCTCTGCTTCTGCGGCTCTTCGGCACTCAGAATTACTTCCATCTCTCAAGTGGCACAGAGTGAGTGTGAAGAGTGTGTGTCTGTGTGGTAATAGAGTTCTCACACTCCTGCACTAAAAAAAACCTGCCAGGTTCTCACAGCTACAGCTGACAGTGTGACACACACATTTGATCAGTATAGTGTATTCATGCTTATAAACACACACATGCATATTCATACACAATATATCTGAAAATAAAATTGATATTGGGATATTTCTTAATGCAACGGTCATACTGTTATGGCTGCCATTTAATTATATAAATGCATGTTCTGTTTTGTATTTATACGGCAAGTTGGCAAAATAAAATCTTGAGGGTTTAACATTTAAAAATGAAGAAATCAACAATTTCAGAATTAAATATTAGTATTGTAATTTTACTGTGTACTATAAAATATTTGTTATGTTTTTTTTTTTATTGATGTCTTTTTAGTTATGTTTTATTCCAATAAATATCTTATTTAGGTTGTCTTTTTATTTAATAATAATCACAGTATATTATATGTATGTCATATTGAATTGGTGAAAAGCAGTGGAAATGTGACGTATGAAAAAAAAATGGATATATATATATATATATATATATATATATATATATATATATATATATATATATATATATATATATATATATATATATATATATATACTCTGTTCACTATGGTTACTAAATGAGGTTTGAGTTGAGTAAATCCAAATATGAAAACTACTTTTTTTTTTCGAGTTTCCCCCAGATCTTTTAACTTTTAAGACTTAAAAAGTCTTCAGAGTAAAGTAACCCACAACCCAGATACACTCACCTTCTAGAATAATTAGCTCTTATCAAACATATTTAGTGAAATGTCTTGTATTTTCAAATTGGCAATATAGAAGATAAATATAGACAGACAGACATATAGACTGACAGATTTTTAGTTGAAATATTGCTTTGACTTTATTTAAATACTGTGAAGTGTGGCCCAGGGGCCCAGGGGCTCATTGCTGTATTAAACACAGAGCTTCGCTAGAGCGCTAATATCAAGAGAACAACTGCATCTCATTACAGTGGAGGGGCGAAGGTCACACATTTACAAATATACACACACACACACACACACACACACACACACACACACACACACACACACACACACACACACACACACACACACAAAACACACTCCAGCACGACTCTTGACCCGACTCATTAAAAATCTGCACAGTCTCCTCACAAATCCTGCATTAAATAAAGCATCAAACACACACCTGGTCAATTATAACCTTAGATGACCAGATGCCATCAAACCCCATTAGGCTGTGAAACTAATTAATTAAACACAAACAGGGATGACATCACTCAGGACGGCACTGGACCCAAATAAAACTGAAACATCTAGCTTTGCTAATTATTCAATAAATTACACAAGCCTGTAGTTTGGTTTTAACCAGTTTTAATTTTATATACTTTACAAATTATGTGTAATTGCAAAAACAAAACAGTTGTACTGCTTAATATTTTTTTGATTAATAGAGAATTCAATCAAACAGCATTTATCAACATTTTAAATGTCTTTACTGTCACTTTTGTTCAATTTGATGCATCCTTGCTGAACATGCATTCATGTATTCATTTGAAGAACGTTCATTGAGAAAATATTCATTTATTTATACATATATATATATATATATATATATATATATATATATATATATATATATAATATATTAATTATTATACATAAATAAACAAATTAGTCGAAACATTTGTGATTTAATTGCGATCAAAGTTTTAAATATATTTTTATAATCTAGAAACAACAAAAATGTAGCTGTAGTTCATTCTCTTGTAGATGTTACTGCACTTCGAATTGAGTTAAACTGTGCAAATTCAATTAAATGGGTATGAATTGGAAAGGCACACTACCTCTCAATTAAAGGTCTAACAACTGAAAATGCATATCAGATCAAAAACCAAACCATGAGGTCAAAATGACTGCCTTTAGAGCTCAGAGACAGGATTGTCGCAAGAAACAGATCTGGAAAAGACTACAAAAAAGAACTAACAAAGAAATTATGCTGTATTGAAGAATCACAGAAGCATGCAATCCTTAAAGGTGGGATACGTGTTATTTCAAAACCGTTTTAGAAAAAGGGCCGAGTGGAATAACAAATAGCCAATCAGCAGATAAGGGGTGTGTCTACTATTGATGGTGAGAAGAGCGCTCGCTTTTGCTCTGTGCACGTCATTATTTAAAACACACGAGTCACACATGACGGACATTAGCCGAGAACTAGCCTAATATATGCTGCTTGACTATGCTCGTGTGTCATGTTCGCTTGTTTGTCCATTTGCGATCGTATTGTGTCTCACTTCAGCGATGACAAAGACCCGTTTATTTCCACACCGAATGGAGCATCTAAATCTTGTCTCCGACAAGTAAGATACTATACTCCTAATATATGTTTGCTTACTCTTTTCATGATCTATATAACCCTTATCCAGTCATAATTGTAATATGTTGTTAGCTGGACTGTCGTGCTTGTGTTCTGTAGAGTTGTTCATGAGAACAGTTTGATCGCTATCTCTTATCTAGTCTTAATTGTAATATGTTGTTAGTTGGACTGTCGGCTCGTGCTATAGAGTTGTTCATGAGAACAGTGTGTGATTTTGTGATCGCTATGACTCTAATCTTGTCATAATTGTAATATGTCGTTAGCTGGACTGTGTGATTGTCTACTATCGAGTTGTTCATGTGAACGGTTTGTGTGTGTTTTTTGTGATTGCTGTAACTCTAATCTTGTCATAATTTTAATATGTTCGTTAGTTGGACTGTCTTGCTCGTGTACTATCGAGTTGTTCACAAGAACGGTTTGTGTTTTTGTGATAGAAGGGATTACTTTTTCATTGAATATTCGACGTGGATTAGATACACAGAGATTCTGCCATAGCCGTTGATGCCTCTGGGTTTACGTATGTGAGGGGCGGCACTATCAAAATAGGGGCGAGACCCTTTTGGGGGCGTGTTTGTTTTGGTGATTTGAAATATCAACAACGGTTACCAGATAGCACTTACCCCACCTTTAATGGAAGACGTTTAGAACAACCCAGGACTTTTCCTAGAGCTGGTCTCATGGCCAAATTGAGCAATCGATGGAGAAGGGCCTCGGTTAGAGTGGTGACAGAAGCTCATGGTCACTCTAGTTGAGCTCATTGATCATATATGGAGATAAGAGAAACTTATAAAAGGAAAAAAAATCACTAAAACACTCCACCGATTTCGGCTTCAATAGAGACTGAGCGTATTTAGGCCACGCCCACACCATTGGGGGAAACAATCCAACGCTCTCCATTGACTTTGTATTGCGTTAAAACAATGTCTGAAAGCTCATATGTGACAAGACGTGCAGCAAACAAACTAAAAAACACACAACTAAGTTTTTATAAGCTTTTATCCAAAATACGAGCATTTAAGGAGACAAAAGTGGATACAGGCAATAAGATGTGAAGCTTTAGCAGGAAGAATGGGTCAATTTTGAGATCCTGGCAATCAGTTTGCCTATGTGCAGTAAACATCTTATCAAATATCCAAATGTCAGTTTTATATATTATATTTCCTGTCGCGTATGACTTTCCCCTCCAGTGGGCGTAGTTCTTAGTGTAATTTAACATAATACGCTCTGTTTCTATTGGATGTATGCACATTTTTGTCTTTAAGCGCTTTTTTCGGTCAGCAGCTTGTAAACACTTCTGTTTTTTTGGTTCTGTTTTTTTAAGCCTATTTTCTGTACACCTTGTCACATATCAGCTTTTAGACGTTGTTCGTTTTTTTGTTATAAGTCAGAAATAACAAGGAGGCCACTTCCCGCAATAGAAAGTAAATGGAGACGTTTGGTTTGTTTTCCTCCTCAGTGGGCATGGCTTTCAGATTATCACACGTGTCGCTCTGTCTCTATGGTAGCCAGACTCAAGCCTTTCCTCATTGAAAGATGCATGAAAATCCATTTGGAATTAGCAAGAATCCTAAATGACTCTCTCAGTTCCAGGTGTCATGTATAGAGAAAACCAGGCACTGCTCATCACCTGCACAATACCATGCCAACAGTAAAGTGTGGTGGTAGCAGCATCATGCTATGGGGGTATTTTTCAGCAGCAGTGACTGGGGGAGTAGAAGGAAAGTTCCATGCCACAAAATATAGAGTTAACTCTAATAGAAACCTAGTCCAGAGGATTCAGAACCTCAGAATGGGCAAAAGGTTCACCTTCCATCAGGACAATGACTCTAAGCACACAGACCCTAAGACAATTTAAAAGTGGCTTATGGACAACTATGTGAATGTCCTTGAGTGGCCCGGCCAGAGCCTGGGCTTGAACCCAATAAAACATATCCGAAGAAACCTGAAAATGTCTGTCCACCGACAGTCCCCATCCAATCCAACCTGACACAGCTTGAGAGCATCTGAGGGGAAGAGCAAATGCAGGATGTGCAAAAGCTCATCACATCATACCCAAAAAAGACTTGAGGCTGTAAAGGTGCTTTACCTAAGCACTGAGTTAAGGGTTTGAATACTTACTCAATGTACTTATTTCAGTTTTTTTTAATACATTTGTAAAGTTGTCACAGGTCAGTTTTTTCACAAGTTAATCATTGTGTATGGCGTGTAGAATGATGTTAAAATAAACAGTAGGCAGCAACATAACAAAATGTGAAAAAAATGAAGGGGTTTGAATAATTACATAAACACACACACACACACACACACACACACACACACACACACACACACACACACACACACACACACACACACACACACACACACACACACTATAATGCAATGCATATATTTTTGATAGCACTTTATTTTACTGTCCTGTTCTGCATGTACATACTACATACTTATTATAATTATTACAATAATGGGGTAATAACTAGTTACTGACAATAGCTGAGACATCTTAAACAAAATTATAGCATACTATTTGATATAAAAGACTGAGCGTTGTTACAATGATAAAAAGTTGCTACACATGCACCTGCTCTATAAGTGTTCTTTCTCTCTCAAGTATCTTTTTCAAATGAGCCTATAATAGTTCAAAAGAAACCATACGAGGTGCTCAGTCTCATTTGCGCGTGTACAGATGAATGTTAGTCTATAGAAAGACGAACAGACTTAGAAGTTGGTGAGTTAATAATGCAGAAAACAGAAACTGTCTCTGTCTCAACAACAAACAGTTGAAGTATTGTATATAATGAGTGCTCTGGGGAAAACCCCGCCCACCGGTTTCTGTGCTCTGATTAGTTGACACTGGTACAGGGAGGTCATGTTGACAGGGCAATGTCAGTACTTTAGTGCAAAATATAGTATTCCCATATTTCAGATTTAGTAATAAGTGAGCCATCCCTACTTTGTTCCCATCTTTTTTTTCTTTCTTTTTTTTGAACTCAGTAAGTTTTTTTTTCCTAGCCTGAAAAATTATCCTGACACATATAGGGAGATGCACACAACTATTTATCTAATGGTATACTATTTGTGTGTAAAATGTAAATTTAAACTACAACCCCAAATCAGAAAAAGTTGGGACAGTATGGAATGTGCAAATAAAATAAAACAAGAAGTGATTTCTAAAATTACTTTGACTTGTATTTCATTGCAGACAATATGAACACAAAATATTTCATGTTTTGTCTGGTCAACTTCATGTCATTTGTAAATATGCATCCTTTCCTGTCATTCACACCTGCAACACATTTAAAAAAAAGTTGGGACAGTAAAGCATTTACCACTTTGTAATGTTGCCATTCCTTTTCACAACACTTAAAAGACGTTTAGGGACTAAAGACACCAAGTGATGAAGTTGTTTGCAGGAAGAATGGGACAAAATTACACCTGAAACAGTCTTAAGGTGGGCAACAGTACGGGGTCTTCGTTGTCGCATTTTGCGCTTCAAAATGCACCACACATTCTCTATTGGAGACAGGTCGGGACTGCAGGCAGGCCAGTCAAGTACCCGTACCCTCTTCCTCCACAGCCAGGACTTTGTAATGTGTGCAGAATGTGGTTTTGCATTGTCTTGTTGAAATATGCATGGACGTCCCTGGAAAAGATATCTTCTTGAAGGCAGCATATTATGCTCCAAAATCTCTATGTACTTTTCAGCATTAATGGTGCCTTCACAGAACACTGACACAACCTCATACCATGACAGACCCTGGCTTTTGGACTTGTTGCTGGTAACAGTCTGGATGATCCTTTTCTTCTTTGGTCCGGAGCACACAGCATCCATTCCTCCCAAAAATACCTGAAATACTGATTAATCTGACCACAGTACACATTTCCACTGTGTGATGGTCCATCCCAGATGCCTCCGAGCCCAGAGAAGTCGACGGCGCTTCTGGACACTGTTAACATAAGGCTTCCTTTTGGCACAGTACAGTTTTATCGCTTATAGATGAATGACGATTCTTGATGCAGTGCCGCCTGAGGGATCGGAGATCACGGTTGTTCAGCTTAGGCTTGCGGACCTGTCCTTTACGCACTGAAATTCCTCCAGATTCCTTGGATCTTGTAATTATGTTATGCACTGTTGAATGTGTAATATCCAAATCTCTTCCTATCTTTCTTTGAGGAACATTGTTTTTAAACATTTCAATAATTTTCTCACATATTTGTTGGCAAACTGGCAATCCTCTGCCCAGCTTTGCTCCTAAAGGTTTAGATCTTTCTTGGATGCTGCTTTTGTACCAAATCATAATTTCAATCACCTGACATCACCTGTTTCAAATCACATGATTATTTAACCCTTTTACCTCATTACTAGCCCTAAATTGCTCCTGTCCCAACTTTTTTTGAAATGTTGCTGGTCTGAATGACAGGAAAGGATGCATATTTACAAATGACATTATGTTGACCAAACAAAACATGAAATATTTTGTGTTCATATTGTCTGCAATGAAATACAAGTCAAAGTAAATTTTAGAAATCACTACTTTCTTTTTTTATTTGCGTTTTCCAAACTGTCCCAACTTTTAATTACTTGTAATTAGCTATTTTTTATCTGAAAAAATAGATTTTTCGCTGTCGTGCAACCATAACACACACACATTGTGTTTTTGTGAATTATGGGGACTTTCCATGGGCCTAATGGATTTTACACTGTACAAACGGTACATTCGATCCCCCTACACTGCCCCTGCCCCTAAACATACCCATGCACATTTTCAAAAAAACATAATTGAGTATGTTTATAAATCCATTTACAATGTTGGTTGATCTCAGGTTTATATTACTTTGTGGGGACATTTGGTATATCCCCACATATATCCCCACAATGTAATATAAACAAGTACGCGCACACACGCACGCACGCACACGCGCACACACACACACACACACACACACACACATACACACACACACACACACACACACACACACACACACACACACACACACACACACACACACACACACACGTTTGTATTTGTGACATATGGGGACATTCCATAGGCATAATGGTTTTTATACTGTACAAACCGTATTTTCTATCCCCTTACACTGCCCCTGCCCCTAAACCTACCCATCACAGGAAACATTTTGCATTTTTAATTTAAAAAACAAACAAACTTGTCCTGTATGATTTATAAGCATTTTGAAAAGTGGGGACATGGCCAATGTCCTCATATTTCACCCTTTCCTTGTAATACCTATGTCATACCCATGTCATTATACACATGTGACAAAAATGCGCGTACACACACACACACACACACACACACACACACACACACACACACACACACACACACACACACACACACACACACACACACACACACACACACACACACACACACACACACACACACACACACATTGTATATGGACAGTAAATTAATGAGATTCTGTGAACCTCTACCATACCTTTTTCTCTTTAACACACACAAAACAATTATTTATAGAGTCAGAGTGACAAAAATAATCTTTCGTGTGTGTGTGTGTGTGTGTGTATGTGTGTGTGATGTGAAATTGAAGTGTGTGCTCACTGGAGGAGCAGATAAGAGTTATTCTGTCTGATTGGCTCTGTGCAGATATGAAGACCAAAGACTTGACGCCTGAGACGTCTAGCTCTGATCCAGCATCTCCAGCTTTGTTCTGTTAAAGGGGTTTTTCATTCAGAAATGAATGTTCTGTCATCATTTACTCACCCTCATGTCGTTCCAAACCTGTATGACTTTCTTTCTTCTAGGGGAACAAAAGCAGATCTGAGGCAAAATGTCCAGAGTGCTCTATTGAATGAAAGCTTATGGTGACTGTCAAGCTCCAACAATGACAAAAAAGCAGCATTAACGCAACATAGCAGCAGTCCATATGACACGTGTGCAGTAGTCCAAGTCTTCTAAAGTCATACAATAGCTTTGTAGTCATGAGAACTACTTTTTATGGTGCTTTCATTTCTGGAGCTTGACAGCATCTGGCCCATTCACTGTCATAAGAAAAAAGCAATGTGCATATGCAGCTAAACAACTTATTTTGTGTTTCACTGAAGAATGAAACATCTGCGGTTTTGGAACAACATAAAGGTGAGTAAATAATGACAGGGCTTACCTGTTAACTCTAGCACTGAAGTCAAAACTCTCTGGGAGTTTGTTGCACAGCCTTTTAAATGGCTAAATCAGTTCAGTCATCTGTGTCAGGAGTCTGGAGTACAGGTGGCACATGCTCCAGCTCTGAGGAATTTGGGTAATTTCAGTATCATCTGGTCATTAAAGAGCCCTAATGAATAGAAAGGGGAGAATGTTACAGGTCAAACTGGACAGATTAAGACTCGAGCGCAGCGGCAGATGTGAGTAAAAGTGGCTCTGGCTACTGCTGGTTGTGGAATGAAACAACCAGTTTAGTTTATTTTATTTAATAAAATATTTTGTAGAAAATTCATTGTATAATAAAACTAAGAAAAAAACACACCTGTCACGATTCCTCGATTAAATTAGAGTACTCGTTTAAAAAAATGATCCTTGATTGCAATTTACTCGTGTTGAATAATCGCATCATTACACCATTTTCTTAGGCTGTGTGATGTATGAAAACCATTTAAAAAACATACTATAGCATAGTGCTATTGTAAACTCACAAAGTCTGTGATACAAGTTAAATAATATATGCCTCGTGTGTTTAATATATATGTGCTTTAAATATTTGCATGCGTGTAGGTTATGTGTCTGAGTGGCTTCGTTCACAGTAAATGCTGCTCCACATGAACTGTTATTATTTACATGCATGGAATGTCTCAAACTCCATCTCAGCTGAGATTGGGTTGCTTATAACGTTCATCTGGGAACACAATGTGCGCCATTTCAGCGAAGGCTGGCCCGTGTGGTCCGATCAAACAGATGAGCTACTGTAGCTCAAATTGCTCAAGAAGTTAATGCTGGTTCTGAGAGAAAGGTGTTCGAATACACAGTGCATCACAGTTTGTTGTGTGTTTGCATAATCACAGACCAGTCAGGGTGCCCATGCTGACCCGTGCCAAATGAAAGCAATAACAGTTAGCATGTAAGCATCAGAACTGGACCATGGAGCAATGGAAGAAGGTGGTCCAGTCTGATGAATCACGTTTTCTTTTACATCACTTGGATGGCTGGGTGTGTGTGCGTCACTTACCTGGAGAACACATGGCACCAGGATGCACCATGGTAAGAAGGAAAGCAGTGTGGCGCTTTGGGCAATGTTCTTCTGCGAAACCTTGGGTCCTGCCATCCATGTGGATGTTACTTTGACACGTACCTACCAAGCATTGTTGCAGACCATGTCCACCCTTTCATGGAAACGGTATTCCCTGGTGGCTGTGGCCTCTTTCAGCAGGATAATGCTTCCGCCACAAAACAAAAATGATTCAGGAATGGTTTGAGGAGCACGAGTTTGAGGTGTTGAGTTGGCCTCCAAATTCCCCAGATCTCAATCCAATCGAGCATCCGTGGGATGTGCTAAACAAAAAATGCGATCCATGGAGGCCCCACCTCGCAACTTAAAGAATCTGCTGTTAACATCTTGGTGCCAGATACCACAGCACACCTTCAGGGGTCTAGTGGAGTCCATGCCTCAACGGGTCAGGGCTGTTTGGCAGCAAAAGAGAGACCAAAACAATTATTAGGTCATAATGTTATGCCTGATCGGTGTATATTATATTATCTATTTTAACAGTGTTGTTCTATAAAACTATATGAATACTTGCTTTTGATACTTTATTTAAACTTCAGTGGTTAACAAACGGAGATGTTGAACTTGTTGACATTCCAGTCATCAATCCACTGAAGTTAAAATATGTATAACAAAATCAACATGTTTGTGCGAGGTGACGTATCACAAAAAGACGTGATTAATCAGACCCAGGTGAAATTTGCACACTTTTTTTCTTCTCTGCTTTTGGATGAAAATCCTTTGAATTGCAGTGCAGCGAGTGCTTCCTGCAGGTGCCGAATCCCTGTGTAAATGATGCTGTGCGTGACATACCTACTGCTAATACACACAAACACGCTAAATTATTTCATTGCAAGATACAACATAATGTATATTTGAATTAAATATTTAAAATTATGCTACACTGCCAGTAAAAAAAAAAAAAAAAAAAAAAAAAACACTTTCCGCAATTCACCCCCCCTATGCAGGTAAGCAGAAATGTAATTTTGCACCCAGCACTTACACACACACATCTCTTCTCTGGAGGATTTGAGCTAAACGCTGCCCATCAGACACCAGAAGAATTCTGAGTGCCGAACTCTCTGCCTTGTGTCCATGGCAACGTCAGAGTTTTTCCCATCTCAGCAGAGACCTGCGGGAACATGACAGATTCTGAGCAGAATGAGAAAAGAAGGACAAAGCTGATGAATCAGTGTCAGATATCCATCTGTTGAATGTTCACAATGACTCAGCAGAGTAAACTAATAAATAGCTCAGGTGTGTGAACATTTCACGCTCCCCTGTACAGTACTTTGAAATTTTTTTGAAAAGTAATTTTTTTAATTTAATTTTTAACATTGATCTCCTGCAGGAGAGCTTAAAGCGAGGTTTGTATTTGAACTTAGAAACATTAATTCAGCCTTAGTTTTGAGCATCTTATCGACAGAGCAGTTCAAGAGATTCAGATCAGACGAGTAGTGTAAAGTATGTGTGCGTGTGTGTGTGTGTGTGTGTATATATATATATATATATATATATATATATATATATATATATATATATATATATACATATATACATATATACATATATATATATATATGTATATATGTATATGTATATATATATATATATATATATATATATATATATATATATACTTTCAAAAAGCATTAAACAAATCTTACTGACCTTAAACTTTTGAACAGTAGTTATGTAAATATTTGGGATTAGTTTAAAGGTGGGGTAAGTGCTATCTGGTAACCGTTGTTGATATTTCAAATCACCAAAACAAACACGCCCCTACCCCCAAAAGGGTCGCCCCTATTCTGATAGCTCCGCCCCACACATACGTAACCCAGGCAACGACTATGGCAGAATCTCTTTTTTACTAATCCAGGTCGAATATTCAATGAAAAAGTCACCCCTTCCATCACAAAAACACGAACCGTTCTCATGAACAACTCTATACACGAGCACGAGGCCAACTTAAGACATATTACAATTATGACCTGATTAGGGTTATATAGATCATGAAAAGATAGTATTTCTTTCTAGTATAGGGGAGTATAGTATCTTGCTTGCTGGAAACATTTTGTAAACTGTCACTTGACACAGACAGTGAGGAGATTTAGATGCTCCATACGGTGTGGAAATGAACGGGTCTTTATCATCGCTGAAGTGAGCAACAATTCGATCGCAAATGGTCAAACAAGCGAACATGACACACGAGCATATTCAAGAAAAAGCCAGCATATGTTAGTTGCCGGCTAATGTCCGTCATGTGTCGTGTGTTTTGAATAATAATGACTTGCACTGAGCGCGCTCTCACCATCATTATTAGACACGCCCCTTACCTGCTGATTGGCTACAAGTTTGTTATTCGACTCGGCCCGAGTCCGTTTTGTAAAAAAGTTTTGAAATACACTTACCCCACCTTTAAATAATATGTGACTAAAGTAATTAACTGATTATGCAATATTGACAAGGTGACCATTGCTTCCCTCTCTCTCTCTCTCTCTCTCTCTCTCTCTCTCTCTCTCTCTCTCTCTCTCTCTCTCTCTCTCTCTCTCTCTCTCTCTCTCTCTCTCTCTCTCTCTCTCTCTCTCTCTCTCTCTCTCTCTCTCTGTAATTACAGTAAAAATGCAATGGTTCCTGCCTCTTGTCTATGTTAATGTGCCGACTCCATTAGTGTTTTATCGGACGTCTCTTTGTCCCAGTGTCCCGACTCACCAGCTGATTAGACGCTCTCAGAGCAGCCAATAAAAACATCCCTTGAGATAAGACACATTCAAGCCATTATTCCAGCTTTCATTTTTACCTGTATTCATGTCCGGGCTCATCTCCAAGAGAGCAGAGATGAGAACGCTATTATGAGCCGCTGCTTATCGCTCTCTCCGCCCCGGAGAAAGGAAGCAAGAATTACCGTTAACATCACCACAACGCAGAGTTTAACGTTTCAGTGCGCCGTCGTGAGTGAGTGACACATCAACTGCAAGCATGTGAAGTCAGAGAGCAGATTAAAAGAGTTGTTTGTTCGGTCGCTCTGCTTCAGTGTTTAGCGGGACTGTTCTAGTTGCATTGCATTGCTTAGATGATTATAAAGTGAGTGTGCTAATTCTGTCATGTTGAACATTAAATGGTAATTTTCCAGCTGTGGTTCTCTCACTTTAATAGGGAATTTAGAGTCGTTGTTGAGTAGATGCAGTAGATATCGTGTGCCAGTTAGTGCTGAGATGGCACCGACTACAGGTGATAACTTTACCCAAAAGGTTTAGTGTAAATGTCCCCAGTGTCCCGTGAGAACCGGTACTGCAGATAGGGCTGATTTTAAAGGTAGCGCTCTAGTTTTTGGCATTGTGTTGCTCACTCTCACCTTCGGTGATGATAACGTGAGCGCTCTAGTTTAGTCACATTACGTCACCTGCTCTCAGCTTCAGTGATTTATAATGGAAGTGCTCTAGTTTTGTTGAGTCACATCTAGGGCCCTATGATATCCACTTAATCTTTTACCAAATTCAGTTAAACTTTTTTTGCCAAATACCATGTTTGTTTGTTTTTCATTTTATTTGGTTTTTATTGTATATTGATGTCTAATCAATTGAATTTATTTTGGTTGATTGTAGTAAAGACCTATGAGATTATGTGTGTATTGACAACAGTTTTATGAAATGGTACAAAGCTTTTGAAGTGAACTCATAAACTTCAATCTAGACATTGAAAACACTGTGAGAATGCAGACTACATACAGTATTTCAGTGGCAGTCAGCTATACTATTCACACACTATCCCCATTTGATTAAGTGTACAGTGCATATTTTTGCATCATTTATTTATGTTCCACCCAGTAAATTCCATTTTTATAATTGGATTCCATGAATCCGTCTGCGTTTGCCTGCCCTACACATTACGCCACTCATTCGTGGTGTTGTAAATGAGAGCGAGTGTGAAAACAGAAAAACACTTCAGTGCTGTAACAGATCTTTGTCACTTCTGAGAAACACACAGGCACAGACAGACAGACAGACAGACAGACAGGTGCGTTCTGGAATGCTGGAGTCGGGCAGTATGAATAATAGATAGCTGTGTATCAAACTCCATTAGCTTCAGTGAGCTAGATGAGCCACACATTCACGTCTCTGATGGTTTGAATGGTAACAGAGCTGTCTGCGTCTCACATGACCTCGCTCCTTATCCCTTTATCTCTTTATCCGTCCGTCCGTCCCCCCCCCCTCTCTCTCTCTCTCTGTCTCTCTCTGTCTCTTGCCGTCTGTCTGTCTGAGTGTTTGTTAAAGTCACACATATGGGTCTCTAACCGACTGTGTAATATTATGAGGTATTATGGGACTGAAATGTCCTCGACTGTCTCCTTCATTTCTCTCTCTGCTACATTTAATTTTCTTTCTGTCTTTTTCAATCACACTTTCCTTCTCTTCTCTCTCTCTCTGTGTTGGAGCTTTGCAATGATTCAGAGTGTGTAGATGACTTCACATTGGCTCCTTTTACATCCTCTCTTTTTTTTCAACAGACATTGTTTTCATTTGCATCATTGCTCTCTTTCTCTTTCACTCTCTCTCAGAACAACACCTCTATGTGCATGAGATTATGAACTGATAATTAGCCATCTGGATTCCATGCTGCGTGCAGTGTGTGTGTGTGTGTGTGTGTGTGTGTGTGTGTGTGTGTGATTGCAGGATGTGATGCTCTGAATAATTCCATATTTAGATGAAATCACTGGCATTCAGCGATATGACATTAATAAAGGCAGACAAACACTCAGACACCGAGATGATTCACATCAGAAACGACAACACACATTCACACTAGTGATATATGTGGAATATTTACTATATAGTCAGTATTATTTTATTGGGAATATAAAATTCAAACAACAAAGCGACTATCATAATGGTTTTAATGCTCTGTTTATTTGGCCATCAAGAGGCCGGAGTGTGAGTATGAAATCATGAACACGGATATTTTAATGACACCTTTGATTAAAATTAAAATTGCAATAGACTTGGGATGTTCAGTTTATGTTTGTTAATCAGTTCTTTTAATGACTCATTTGTTGAGAATTGTGAATAATTTATTTTATAAGTCATTAGTGGTAAATTGTTAATCAGTTTTTTATTGTCATGAATCGATTCTTTAAATGAATCGTTTGTCGTGAATTGATTCTTTAATGTATCATTTGTTGTAAATTGATTCTTTAAATTACTCATTTGTCATGAACAGTGGATAATTTCTTTTAATGAGTCGTTTTTCATTAATCATGGCTGCATCTGAAATAGCATACTTGCTAGTATGTCCGAATTCACATAAAAGAGTAGGTATAAAGTAGCCGGATGACTTACTATTTCCGGTGAGATTCTGAAATGTGCATACTTCACGATCCCATGAGGGCACGGGAGAAGATTTGTGAATGGCAGCGAAGCGGCATGACTTTCACTGGTAGATCACAATAATGACAACGAGGAGGATGGAGTGCTTCTGGATTAAATTCATACTACACTAGGGATGGGTCGGTATGAAATTTCATATCACTATTACAGTGAAAAACATGATCATGATTATCAATATTATCATGGTTCTGTTCAAATGAGATGAGTGTTCAAAAAGAACAGATGCACAAACTGGAAACATTTCAACAAGTTTTATATTTGATATAAGACATCCCTTGAGATAATATTTGATATTTTATAAGGTTTATTTATATTGCAGCTTTCCCAAGCTCAAGGTTGCTGTACAGGAAATACTCATACATATACAGTGAGGATGTGCGATGCTTTAATAACATCACCTAGCCTCCCGCTAGGACAATCGCTACACTACAATATGTACAAAATTATTTTTTATAATAAAATCTTTTGCTCTATATAATCTACACTGGCTACCTGTTTCTGTTTGCATCCAGTATACAATTCTATTGTTAACTTTTAAAGGTCTGCATGGACTTGCTCCCCATAATTTATTCCCCATTAGTTATTCTCCTCCTCATTCTCTCCAGTCATCTGACTCAAGACTATTTACTGTACCTCGTTTCCATCTTTTTACTATGGGTGGTAGATCTTTGTTGTGTTGTGGCCCCGAAACTCTTTCTCTGCGTGACACTGCTACTAGATCCTCATTCAAAACTTAACTAAAAACTTTTTTTTATTTTTCTGTACATTATTTGTATGTCTATGTTTTACATTGATGCTATGTACAGTGAGGAATGTATTTGAAACCCCTGCTATTTTGCAAGTTCTCCCACTTGGAAATCATGGAAATCAAGATCCTCCACACAGATCTTCTCTAGATCAGTCAGGTTTCTAGCTTGTCGCTGAGAAACACAGAGTTTTTGCTCCCTCCAAAGATTCTCTATTGGGTTTAGGTTCGGAGACTGGCTAGGCCACGGCAGAACCTTGATATGCTTTTTACAGAGCCACTCCTTGGTTATCCTGGCTGTGTGCTTCAGGTCATTGTTATGTTGGAAGACCCAGCCTCGACCCATCTTCAATGCTTTAACTGAGGGAATGAGGTTGTTCCCCAAAATCTTGCAATACATGGCCCCGGTCATGCTCTCCTTAATACAGTGCAGCCGCTCTGTCCCATGTGCAGAAAAAACAAAACAAAAGCATGATGCTACCACCCCCATGCTTCACAGTAGGGATTGTGTTCTTGGGATGGTACTCATTGTTCTTCTTCCTCCAAACACGTTTAGTGGAATTATGACCAAAAAGTTATATTTTGGTCTCATCTGACCACATGACTTTCTCCCATGACTCCTCTGGATCATCCAAATGGTCATTGGCAAACTTAAGATGGGCCTGGACATGTGCTGGCTTAAGCAGGGGAGCCTTCCGTGCCATGCATGATTTCAAACCATGATGTCTTAGTGTATTACCAACAGTAACCTTGGAAAGGTGGTCCCAGCTCTTTTCAGGTCATTGACCATCTCCTCCAGTGTAGTTCTGGGCTGATTTCTCACCTTTCTTAGGATTGTTGAGACCCCACGAGGTAAGATCTTGCATGGATTCTAATCCCCCCTAGTCCAAGAGAGATTGACAGTCATGTTTAGCTCTTTCCATTTTCTAATGATTGCTCCAACAGTGGACCTTTTTTCACCAAGCTGCTTGGCAATTTCCCTATAGCCCTTTCCAGCCTTGTGGAGGTGTTCAATTTTGTCTCTAGTGTCTTTGGACAGCTCTTTGGTCTTGGCCATGTTAGTAGTTGGATTCTTACTGATTGTATGGGGTGGACAGGTGTCTTTATGCAGCTAACGACCTCAAACAGGTGCATCTAATTTAGGAGAATAAATGGAGTGGAGGTAGACATTTTAAAGGCAGACTAACAGGTCTTTGAGGCTCAGAATTCTAGCTGATAGACAGGTGTTCAAATACTTATTTGCAGCTGTATCATACAAATAAATAGTTAACAAAATCATATATTGTGATTTCTGTCACTTTTAATGAATCAATTATTTTAAAATGACTTATTTGTTGTGGATTTTAAATCCATTCTTTTAATGAATCATGTATTCACATCATCGCTTAAAAATGTGCACACAAATCTCCATGTGGCATTTTACATGCTGCTGTGTGCCTGTACTGGTGCATATAAATCAACATTACTAACATTATTGTTCTGCCTTGTGGTTTAATGTAGTGTAAATGCTTGATATTCTCGATTTTTACTTATTAAACATTTAGAATCAACTTGGCATAGGGGTAAAAGGCAATTTCAGAGCTTTTGAGGCTTTGTATTGAACATTGTTGAAAATATTGTAATATTATTTAAGCTATAACGCACACATGCATGTTTATTTTTCTGTAAATTGTATTTGTCCATTATTTCACTCATGGGTCATTTTCTGTATTGCTCGCTCACGCAATCTCTCTCTCTCTCTCTCTTTCTCTCTACCACTACTTTAATATGATTGCTACTAATAGGCAATCACAAATATAAAAACAAAAACAGAAAACAAAACAAAACAAAAAAACATAATTCTCTCTCTCTCTCTCTCTCTCTCTCTCTCTCTCTCTCTCTCTCTCTCTCTCTCTGTCTTTCTATGTTTGTTTCTATCCTTCCTTTTCTTGAATAATTTACACACTGCTGCATTTCAGTCAGACTTTGTCAGCTGCATGTCTCAGAGAGAGAGAGAGAGAGAGAGAGAGAGAGATTATGATGTCTTTTTTATTTTTATTTTTTAAAATATTTTTTGATTGCCTATTAGTAGCAATCATTAAAAAGTAGTGGTAAAGTATTAAAGTTCAGAAATCCTAGAAAGCACCTAAATACTTCCGTATATGGACATTCATCACTATAAATTATGCGCACGGCCTTGAAACGCCCAGGTGACTAACTTTGCACCCATGCACAGGTGAAGCCATTCGATAAAGAGCGCAAGGACCAGAGGATATCTGTAGCTCCGAATGAATATTAAATATGTCAGAGAGAAAGTAGACAGGGAGAGATGGATATTGGAGAAAGAGTGATGACTGGTGTGGGGTTTATATTGGATTCTGCCAAAATGTGTTGCTATATAGGGTTATCTTATAGGTTTAGTTAATCTATAAATGAATTTTCTGTCATTCTTTATTTTCACTCACTTGTCACTGTCTGCTTGCATTTGTGTGTGTGTGTGTGTGTGTGTGTGTGTATATATATATATATATATATATATATATATATATATATATATATATATATATATATATATATATATATATATATATATATATATATATATATATATATATATATATATATATATATATATATATTGCCTTCAAATTTTGAGTTCATTGAAATTAAAATTTTGAGTTCATACAATGAACATTTTTTGAGATTCAACAACCTTTATTAAAAGATTATTAAAAGATTTTGTAAGCATATTGGGTAATTTTGTGTGTGTTATTTCTGATGACGCAGTGAAACATGCCAAATTGTGCTATTTTCGTGATTGATCACATTTTTTATGTGGTTCAGATACAAAAATATTTTGAGTTTCTATTTATTAAACTAATTTCCTTCATTGTATCAACTCAAATTTTTAATTTCAATAAACTCAAAATTAAGGCAACCAGGTTACTTACTTTTTTAAGTTAAACCAACAAAAACCACCACAAATTTTTTACAGTGTATATATATATATATATATATATATATATATATATATATATATATATATATATATATATATATATATATATATATATATATATATATATATATATATATATATATATATATATATATATATATATATATATAATTACACTTGTTTCACATTATTGTTTTTGTCATGTCAGTAGAGCAACTAAACTGAACTAAATTGCAAAGAGCAAGAGGTGAGCTGGAATAATTAAAGAGAAAGTGCAAGTCAGTGAAAGGTGTTACTTTGTTGTCAGATGAGTTCTTAAAAACAAAAGAAAAAAGTGAGAATATAGAGGAAAATATCCCATTATTTCCCCACAAAACTCATCTGAAGTTTTTAGGAGTCCCACAGGTCTTTATTATATCTGTGTTAGAGGAGATTTTATCAGAGATACAGCAGAGCAAACCTGTGTGGGGTTACTAGATGCCATTGCCAAATGATTATTTCAAGCACGTTTTTAGTTTCTCTGATGCAATTGGAGTATACAGTAAGGTGTTTGTGTGTGTCTGGCATTACCATCTTGAGAGCAGATGCATTTCTTGTTGGGTATTCAGTGTTGCTGAAGCCCATTTCTAACTGTAGTTTAACATTACAAGATATTCACAGTTTACCCACGACCAGGGGTGCGTTTCCCGTACAACAACGTAACTCACTGCTTAACTACCTTAGTGTGATACATCATTGAAGAAATCGTCTCTGTTACGTATGTAACCCTCGTTCCCTGAAGAAAGGAAGAGTAGAGACGTACGGAGACGTACGTCAGACGTAGACCGACGAATTGTGATCTGACTCCAGAGACCTATCCAATTCGAGTGTATAAAAACGAGCCAATCGGAGATTGGCATGTGATCTGCACATTCCACGCTCCACCCCGCGTCGCGGATATAAATAGGAAGTGGAATGGCAGATCAATGCTTTTTTTCTGCTGAGGAGCCGACTTAGTGACTGGGCTCCTAGTGGAAGCACAGCACCTGGTGACGGGATGTACGTCTCTGTTCCTTTCTTCAGGGAACGAGGGTTACATACGTAACCGAGATGTTCCCTTTCAGTCGGTCACGTTCGACTTACGTTGGACTTAGACCGACGAATTGGGATCCCTATTGAAAATGCCAGGATGCTGGCCCTTCCAGCGTCCTGCTTGAGCGCACTGGACCGTATAGTATGGTACGGAAGTCAGGACTCCAAGCAGGGAGGTCAGTCACTGCTGTTTCTGCGAGACCCACTCAGAGTGACTACTGAACGCTGGGAAAGGGTGCCCGTCTCGGGAGAAGGTACGCTGCTGAGCCACGTCCTTCAGAGAAGGCCTGGTGGCGGAATACACATAAGGACTAACCTGGCAGGGTAGTGCAACATATGGCAGTCTCTGGGATGGTTCCAACCGAATTGTAGGGGGGAAGGAACACGCCCAGAGACGACAGAGTGGGCTCTGTCAAGGGAAAGACACGGAGCTAGCCGTTAGGGTAGCTGGTACTGTGGAGAATACACATATGGGGTTGCCGTGAGGGAACCGCTACATATGGACCCAGCCAACAGCCACGTTTCAAAAGCATACGGGTGCGGGCCTAGCGTCAGACGGTCCGCAACGTCTGACACTGCAGGGGGTGACGGAGGAGCTCGACAGGGTTAGCCGGTTTCCCAGGGAACACAGCTGGAGACAATAGACGCACGTATCCGGCCCAGAGGGCGGGAGTGGCATTGCAAGCTGACAATTAGAACGGGCACTTAGTGCTACTGGCCACTAGGGGCGAGATTGCGGGAAGATACCGGCTCTACACGGAGGCTATAGAATCTAGCGAACGTGTTAGGTGTCGCCCAGCCCATAGCTCTACAAATGTCTGTCAGCAAGGCGCCTTGAGCCAGCGCCCAGGGGGATGCTACACTCCTTGTGGAGTGCGCTCGCAACCCGAACGGGCAAGGCACGTCTAGGGACTGGTAAGCCAAGACTATAGCATCCACTATCCAGTAGGCTAACCTCTGCTTGGAGACAGCCTTTCCCTTCTGCTGGCCTCCGTAACAGACGAAGAGTTGCTCTGAGGTCCAAAAGCTTTGGGTCCGGTCAATGTAAGCGCAAAGAGCGCGGACGGGACACAACAAAGCCAGGGCTGGGTCTGCCTCCTCCGAAGGCAGCTTGCAGGATTACCAGGTTTTTGATCCCGAAAGGGAGTGGTGGGAACCTTGGGCACGTATCCGGGCTGGGGTCTTAGGATAACGTGAGAGTTACCAGGCCCGAATTCTAGGCACGATTCGTTGATCGAAAGTGCATGCAGGTCCCCTACCCTCTTGATAGAAGCCAATGAAGTCAGGAGCACCATCTTCATTGACAAAATTTTAAGCTCAATTGACTCCAAAGGCTCGAAGGGAGGGCTCTGAAGTTCTCTGAGCACTAGAGCTAAGTCCCAAGAGGGTATCACGTTCGGGCAAGGAAGATTTAGTCTCCTCGCACCTCTGAGGAACCTGAAGATTAGGTCGTGCTTCCCTACGGACTTACCTTCAACTGCGTCATAGTACGTCGCTATTGCGGCGATGTACATTTTGAGGGTGGAGGTAGATAGCCCTCGCGCCAACCCGTCTTGCAGGAAGGAAAGCACGACACTAATCGGACACCTTCGGGGGGTCCTCCTGGCGGGTAGAACACTACTCAATGAACAGGTTCCACTTCAGAGCATAGAGGCGCCTCATAGAGGGGGTTCTAGCTGAAGAGATGGTATCTACGACTGCTTGTGGTAGTCCATCTAGAACCTCCACGTCCCATCCAGGTAACAGACATAAAGATTCCAGAGGTCTGGAAGCAGGTGCCATAGAGTGCCCCGTCCCTGAGAAAGAAGGTCCTTCCTCAGGGGAATGGGCCAAGGAGGGGCTGTCACGAGGAGAGTTAGTTCCGGGAACCAGGCCGGTTGGGCCAGTAAGGCGCAACTAACAAGACCTGCTCCTCGTCCTCCCTGACTTTGCACAAAGTCTGTGCAAGAAGGCTCACTGGGGGAAACATATACTTGCGTAGGCCCTGGGGCCAGCTGTGCGCCAGTGCATCTGTGCCGAGGGTACCCCCCGTCAGGGAATAGTACCACTGGCAATGGGTCGAGTCCGGAGAGGCAAACGGGTCTACCTGTGCGGCCCTGAATTGGTCCCATATCAGTTGGACCGCCTGGGGGTGGAGTCGCCACTCTCCCGAAGGTGCTGGCTGCCGAGAGAGCTCGTCGGCTGTCTGGTTGAGCGCACCTGGGACATGAATGGCCCGATGCGACCTCAGCTGCTTCTGACTCCGCAGGAGCAGTTGGCGGGCGAGTTGGAACATGCGATGGGAGCGTAGACCACCCTGATGGTTGATGTACACTCCGGCCGCCATGCTGTCCCCTTGAGGCGGCGCAGTGCCAAATGTACTGCTAGCAACTTGAGGCAATTGATATGCCAATGCAGTTGGGGTTCCGTCCACAGACCCGCAACTGCCCATCGAGGGCAGTGAGGACGGAGGAGTCCATCGATCGCACGCAAGCGCTATACGGTGCTTCCCACGACTTTGAGATCTTCTGATGCACTTCCGGGAAGAAAGGCACCGGGGCGGGGCACTGAGAACCAGCACAGGCCGTCCCGAGAAACCAATCATTCAACCTCGAATGTTCGGGACACGGTGGAGGGTTCCACTCGAGCCCTATGCTTACGGTGGCCCGGGAAAGCATAACCATAAGCTCTGGGTCCGACTCAGGCAATGCTGTCACACCCGAAGGGGGCAGCGCAGCCGAATCCTCATCCTCAGAGCCAATTAGCTCGTCCCCCGGCTGGTACTCCGCACGAGAGGTCAGCACGCCCTTCCGGGAACTCCACCGGCACAGTGGAGGGGGGAGGGGCCCGAGGAGCCATCTGACCCGTCGGGTTAGTCCTGACCGTCACCCTCAGGTCCCCACCCAAGTCATCAGCCAGAGTAGCAGCCCTCTGCTTAGGCACAGAAGGACCGCTAGGCCGGGGGATGCGCGAAGATGCTCCACCTGCCTTGAGGTATTGGAGTCTGGACCTCAACACTGTGATGGTCATGTTCCCGCAGTGGGAACATGACTCATTCATGAACGCAGCCTCAGCGTGCTGAACGGCCAAACACATGAGACAACGAACATGACCGTCAAGCGGGGACAAGAAGCGGCCGCACCCAGAAACACACGGTTTGAATGACATCTTGAAAAAGACGCAGGGTCAAACCGTGTTGCTCTTTTAGGATGGAAAACTGCTCTTTTAGATGTGCTGAAGCACTCAGGGAGATGACCGCAGCCAGCACACAGTCCACAGTGCAAGCCATGTCACAAGTTTTGGGAAAACGCCCAGCGAACCAACAAAAAGCTCTTTTATTAATGCAAGCAATTGCAACTGTCGATCACTCGCTGAAGCGCCGTTTCACCCGCACTGGCAGTTCTCCTTCTTTCACAAGACTCAATTTACACACTCTTCGTAGACACAGTATAGTACTGCTCGGCTCCGAAGTAGAAAGCATTGATCTGCCATTCCACTTCCTATTTATACCCGCGCCGCGGGGCGGAGCGTGGAATATGCGGATCACATGCCAATCTCCGATTGGCTCGTTTTTATACACTCGGGAGTGGATAGGTCTCTGAGGTCAGATCCCAATTCGTCGGTATAAGTCCGACGTACGTCAAACGTGACCAACTGAAAGGGAACAGCAAGCTAGTTAAGACAACTAGCTAGTTTCCCGAAACCATATAGTCGCAAATCTGTCTTTCAACCATGTTGGTTCATGATGGCACGCAGGTGGTGGAGCAATAACTGCTTTAAATTTATTATTTTGAGACTGAATTCATGCTAGATTTTTGGCTATAAATTATGGACTGATGACTAATTCTTATTTTTCTAAGTTATTTTGCTTTATTTACATATTCAAATAAGCTTGTTTCTTACATCCTAGAGAAAATGTGCACTCTTCATAAACTGTGCTTTTAAATCTTCTGACAAACTTAAAATACATAAATGACATTTGTATGTAAAAAAGGCAGGTCCAAGGCACTCAGTTAAGTAAAGGATGAGGAAATAATTAAAAAGCCTTTATTTGGTATGGCTTAAATCATTTTAAAATACAAGAGCCAACATGTTTCGACCCAAATTGGTCTTCATCAGGGCAGAGCAACACAATGAATGAGAATGTTAACAATTTATATGTTACACCCCACCCATAACCCAACAAACATCCAATTAGCCTAACAAGGACTAATACAATCAATTAATCCAATGAGGCAATCAGGTGTACAGGATTGGGGATATCAACGTAATAGAAAAAAAAAAAAAAAAAAAAAAAAAAAAAAAGAGACAAACTCCCCTTTAACGTAGGCTACCTGGAGAGAAAAACAAAGCAAGTGTACAATATTAGAAACAAAACCCAAAGACCAGAAAAGCAAAAGTAAGAAAGACTAAAGTAAGAAAGACAAAGCAAAATCATCATAAAGACATAGACAATACATCATAAAAAACACTTGAACTCTATGTCCTCGTTCAGACCTGGATAACGAAGCGCGTCCAGCTGATGGATCCAAAATGACTCACGCTGATTAAGTTTGCGGATCCTATCACCTCCTCTATCCAAAGGTCTCACATGCTCCAAAACCTCTATTTTTAATAGAGAATCATTCTTATTGTGCACATATAAAAAGTGTTGGGCCATCTGATAATCAGGATTACAGGTACGAATAGCATACTTATGCTCCGCCAATCGATCACGCAGACGTCTTTTAGTACGACCTACATAAAACACATCCTTACATGGGCAAGATAAGCGATAGATGACAAATGTGGTGTTACAATTTATGAAGTCATTTAACTTAAATGTTTTGTTAGATTTAAAATCCACAAAGGTTCTCGAGGGGATGACATTACTACAATGGGGGCAGTTCATGCAACGGTATAGACCGATTGGTCTCTTTAGCCAACTTTCTTTCTTCTCAGCAGGAAGATAGTTATGTACCAGCTTATCTCGAAGAGTCGGGGCCCTTCTGTAAGATACAACAGGAGGTTGAGGAAAGACCTGTTGGAGGACAGGGTCAGAATTAATAATGGCCCAATTATCGTAAATAATCCGTTTTATCTTTCTAGCCTCCATACTATACTGTGTGATAAAAAAAGGGCGGGATTGAATATCTCTCTTACGTCCCTTCTTAATCAAGGTATCAGAACGGTTCAAGGACTGGGCTCTGGAACGTGCATGCGCAACAATATCTGGTTTATAAGCTCTTTTAATAAAACGTTCAGACATATCATCTGCCTGCTTTTCAAAATCAAAATCATCATCACATATGCGACGAAGCCGCTGAAATTGGCCAAATGGCACATTATTAATGAGGTGTGGAGGATGAAAAGAGTCAGCCCTAAGAATGGTGTTTCTAGATGTCTTCTTTCGAAACATAGTAGTATGTAACATCCCCTCTGAATCAATGGAAATAGTTAGGTCTAAAAAATCAATGCTGATTTTGGAGTATTCAATGGACAATTTGATGTTACTATTAATGGAATTAAGGTATTCATGAAACTCCAGTACCTGAGTCTCAGTGCCCTTAAAAATAAATAATAAATCGTCAATGTAGCGACCATACCATGTGATACAATGATAAAACGGATTACACGAGTTAAGGACATGCAACTTCTCCCATAACCCCAAATACAGGCAAGCATAATTGGGTGAGAAACAACAACCCATTGGGACACCAATTTTCTGTTTGTACAGCTTGTCAGTAAACACGAAAACATTGTTATGAATAATAAACTCAGTAAGTTGTACAATGAAGTGAGAAGGAGGTCTTGTGTCATTTCTATCAGAAAGAAAGTGTGTCAAGGCGTGTAGGCCCTCCTCATGGTCAATGTTGGTATACAAATATTGTCTCTTTTTTTTTTTTTTTTCTATTACGTTGATATCCCCAATCCTGTACACCTGATTGCCTCATTGGATTAATTGATTGTATTAGTCCTTGTTAGGCTAATTGGATGTTTGTTGGGTTATGGGTGGGGTGTAACATATAAATTGTTAACATTCTCATTCATTGTGTTGCTCTGCCCTGATGAAGACCAATTTGGGTCGAAACATGTTGGCTCTTGTATTTTAAAATGATTTAAGCCATACCAAATAAAGGCTTTTTAATTATTTCCTCATCCTTTACTTAACTGAGTGCCTTGGACCTGCCTTTTTTGCCATTCGTCTTTTCCCTTTCCCAAGAGCACCGATTACAGACTATTTAAACTCCACCAGAGCGCCGGGTTGAATCTGTTACAGACATTTGTATGTATTTGAAATGAACTATATAGATTGTACTAAATGTCAACTTGCTTATTTCGCTCAAAATAAGGATTTATTAAGTCCACGTCATGCAAACAAGAAACAACACTTCTAACCACAGGCCGAGATCTGTCGTTGCAACCACACAACATTGCGATTCTGTCTGCAAACGTTCATTGGAACGATGGTTTCGGGAAACACCGACTGGTTGAACTATGTTGAACATAAACCCCAGGTTAGGATCTTAGCGAGGGTGACAGCACCCCGCACAGAATTTACATTTAGAAGTAATAAAAATAAAATAGCTTTAATTTGTATAATTTAATTCTTTTTAGCATGGTCACAAAGAACAAAAAAATGCTGACGAAAGTTATTTAGTGAATTATTCGTCATAAATAATCTCTTTTAAGGAATCATTGCTCATGAATTGTTAATCAGTTCTCTTAAAGAATCCTTTCTTTGAGAATGTATCAAATTGTATTAGACACAGCAGAACAGTATAATATATAATATGCACATATACTTGTTTACTTTTTCCAAATAAATTAATCAAATGTAATGTATTTTATAATATTAATATTTGTATTGTATATTTTTTTATTAAACCCAGAAAATACCTTTGATTAACTTTGTCTATCTTTGTATAATTATCACAGTTATCTCAAATACTTTCGATTAGATCAAATAACCAAGATCAAATGATCACTCAATAATCCCGACAAAGCTACTGTCAAAACCCTGAAGCTTTTGTAAAATTCCTTTGTTAATTAGTCCCGAAGACTCTATATGTTCATAATGCATCCTTTCAGACTGCCGCTCTATCTTTTACATTTAAAACAAGAGCTGTAGACTTAGAGAGAGAGAGAGAGAAGAGAGAGCAGAATGTGCTGAGACAGACTTCTCTTATCAAACTCCCCAGAGATAGATGAATGTGTATGTGTGTGTGTGTGTTGTGTGTCTTTGTAATTGCTTGCTGTGCTGTTTTCCTGTGTCCTTTTGTAGTGGGTTTGTATAAAGGGGCTATTTCTGTCCCGCCAATTTATGGCTCTGACACACATTTACTCACACACACACAGTTATCCGTGTGGATGCCCTGTCCTCAGAGCTGCGGGGACAAATGATTTAGTTCACTCGTCGATCAAAGCAGTAGAAAAGAGAGTGAGCGCTGCAGCGTTGCTCTTCGGACGGACATTCATCACTATAAATTATGCGCACGGCCTTGAAACGCCCAGGTGACTAACTTTGCACCCGTGCACAGGTGAAGCCATTCGATAAAGAGCGCAAGGACCAGAGGATATCTGTAGCTCCGAATGAATATTAAAAATGTCAGAGAGAAAGTAGACGGGGAGAGATGGAAATTGGAGAAAGAGTGATGACCGGTGTGGGGTTTATAGTGGATTTTGCCAAAATGTGTCGCTATATTGCAGATATATATAAATAATGCAGTTTTATAATGGTGAATGAAATGTACACACATTTGCATACGTTATCTTATAGGGTTAGTTCATCTTTACTCTCACTCACGTATCACTGTCTGCTTGCATTTGTATCTTACATTCCTGAGAGGAATGTCAATGTGTTTGGAATGACGTGAGGGTCAGTAAATGATCACAAAATGTTCACAAAATTCACAGCAAAAGAAGCTGAAATGTATTTTCCTTGTACAAGACAGTCAGCAGGGTCTCTCCAGCTCTTAAATATCTTAAATTGTAGAAGAAAAGTCTTAAATGTTGTTTATATTTCATTCATTTATTCATTCATTGGTCTGGTAATAGCCAGACAAGCGAAGCAGTGGAGTCTCAAGAGAAGCCAGGTTATCCCGGTATAATCTTCTGTTGATATGAACATTTTGGTACGTTTAGCAATATGTACATTAGCAACACATTATTAGCTGTTTGATAACTCAGTCAAGCAAAATGCCAATCTCCGTTATGTGTCTGGCATTTTAGAGAGTGATACATAAAGCGCATAACCATTTTGATACATCGACTTGTAGACCAGCCTGTTTGAGTTATTGGAGGCGGGGCTCATTTACATATTCATATTTCTTGCTGCACTAAATTAAGCAAGGGAGTTAAGGTCAAAGTATACTTTACTTTTTACACGTACGTAAGTGTCAGTGTACACAGTGCAGTACTGAATGCGAACCACTGGATTTTTGTAACCATGCGCACTTTGTACGTACCAGACGCACATGTGCATTTAGTTTTTTTGCCGTATTTGGGTGGCAAGAGATTCCTCGAAACTGTGGATGTGTCGAATACGTACGAGTCAAAAGAAGTATACTTTGCAAGGCTGTGCGTTTGACTGTGCGCACACATTCACGTACGCGTAAAAAAAACTAAGTATACTTTCGGCCTTTACATTCAAGCTATTTTAAAGGCATGATTAACACTTTTTCACAGGAAAAAAACACCAACATTTAAATATGTCATTTTGGTGATTAAAGATGAGTTTTAAGGAACAAAATGATTGAATACAGGGGACTTGACTATTATTTCGTCACATTCGCCAGCTGTAGTGCCCTTGATATTCAGTGGGCACTCCTTCCTATTCCATTGCTATCAGATCAGATGATATCAGATCAACTCAATTTCCTGTAACTCATGTCCAGGATTCATTATGTTGTGATCGTGTTCAGCTGTGTCTTATCTTGTTAAACTCTGCCCATATAATCCCTGTATTTACACTCATGCTTTGCAAAGTCTTGTAAGTGTCACACTGTATCTCTGAGCACTCTCCCTCTGATTAACCAGGTTTTGGTTTTTTAGTTTGCTTGTGCTTTTTGCCATGTTGTCTTTTTGGATTATTTACCTTATGTTATGGCCTATTGCATGTTTTATGGATGGTTATAGATTACCCTAATAAATCTGCTTTTGGATTTTCAACCTTAAGTCTCAGAGCAGTTTGTGACACATTTTCTTTTATTTTTGGGACAGAAAATTTGAATTCATGAAATCATGGCTTAACGTGTTCAGTAAGATTTTTAAATGTTTTTAAAAGAAGTCTGTACAAAGTAATATTGCTTGCTTGCTGAACAAAATAAATAAATATAATAAAACAATTATATATATATATATATATATATATATATATATATATATATATATATATATATATATATATATATATACACACACGCACACACACACGCACACACACACACACATACATACATAATAATAATTTTGTAATTTTGTGTGTTTTATTTCTGATGACGCAGTGAAACATCCCAAATTGTGCTATTTTCATGATTTATCAATTTTTTATGTGGTTCAGATACAATAATATTTTGAGTTTCTATTTATTAAACAAATTTCCTTCATTGTATCAAGTCAAATTTTTAATTTCAATGAACTCTAGGCAACTAGGTTACTTACTTTTTTAAGTTAAACCAACAAAAACCAACAATATTTTTTTACACTGTATATATA
The DNA here is from genome assembly GCF_024679245.1 of Pseudorasbora parva. NCBI lineage: Eukaryota > Metazoa > Chordata > Actinopteri > Cypriniformes > Gobionidae > Pseudorasbora > Pseudorasbora parva. The sequence goes on along the minus strand of NC_090182.1, from coordinate 9,112,419 downwards.
TATATATATATATATATATATATATATATATATATATATATATATATATATATATATATATATATAAATATATATATAAAATATTTTACAATATTACTGTTTTTTTACTTTATTTTTGATCCAATAAATGTAGCCTTGGTGAACATAAGAGATCTATCAAAACATTAAAAAAAATTGGTCCGACCCCATAACGGTTGTGTATGTCTGTGTCTTTAGCAAGTGTAAACTCCCACAAATATTTTTCTCTCCGTTTTGGCTTTCCTTCCACACTGAGACATGTTTGTTCTGCGAAAATGGAGGAAAGTGGATAAATCTGACCATTTTTGCATTGTAGTGTGAAATGGAGGTATTAAAAAAGGATGAAGCATGTTTAGTCATGTGACGCATATTGAACTGATAGATATGCATGTTTAGACCGTTATTGTGCCTGTTATGTCCTATTGCGGACTTTGATCTTGAAGTTAGCTGATAATAAATAAAATGCAGTTCATATCTGCTGCTTTCACTGACGTGAAGTGAACTCTATTTAATTTGCATATAGTCCTAGAGGCGAAGATCAGTTAACTGAAGACACATTTATGTGGCCAAGTGTAAAGGTAATAGTTTTAACAAATTGGGTATCTATCTGATCAGTGAAAACGCAGAGATGAGTGCGGTCAGACTGCTCTGGTTTCTGCTCTCGCTTTAATCTCACAGTAATTAAGTCATTATTAAACAAGATCCATCCTAAAAAGCATATATAAATATGGATTAATAACTCTTTCGCTCAGTCTGAGTTTGACCTTGAGTTCACAGAGGAAGATTTACACAGGTTTGACACTTTTGAGGAAAGTGCAGGTTTATCACCGAATGTCTGATGATGTATTCGGTTCGTCATGACACTTCATCTATTCTACACTTCTTTACTTTCTTTTTATTCTCTGCTTCCTTTCATGTTGTCAATTACCACAGACAATATTTGAACTTGTCTCTCTTGTGATGGAGAACGAGAAACATGTTTGCAGTAAATACTCTTGTAATGGACGAGAGGGCCGGAGGGCTTAAGAGAAATGTTTTTGTTAAAGCATATGAAATCCTCAGGAAGGATGTGTTGTTTGATTTGAAAAGTGTTTATATCGTCTTTGTGAAGCTGGGCTGTTTTGTTTTCTAGGTGGAGCCGTTTCTAGTTCTGCATTACTGATGTAATTCTCATGGTTGTAGTTTAATCCACGTAAACAGTGCTTTACGGGCAGACATTGTACAATAAGCTGGCTGAAACTGTAGGATTGTTGCTCTTGTCTATTTTCTTGAGTCATGTTTATATTTCTTTTGATATATTAGTTTGTCTTTCATTTCGATCTGTTCTCATGTTCTTGTCTGTGTTCATTGATTGTCTCCGGTTGTTTCTAGTTGAACTCATTAGTTTTGAGTATAAATATCCCTTGTGTTTTTCTTGATTATCGATAGCTTTTATGTTGTGTTCATGTCAGGCTGTTTCTTCTTAATGCAGTTTTATGTTTCTTACTTTTGAAATTTAATTTTCACATGAAATGAGTCCCGTAACACAGAGGTGAGCAAGTGACTTTGCACAATTTTAGTGTTGACAAGTTTATTTTGAGGATGTGATGGTGAGGAAAATTTCCCGACGGTTAATCAACGTGTAGCGTGGGGTGGGGGGACACCTTTTATGTGTGCTTGAAGGTGTGTGTGTGTAAATTATAAGTGTTACCTCTGGATTATGACACCTCCATTAGACAATGTTTACAGATTGCCTCATTAATGTTTGCAGGTTCCTTATTAGAATTGGGTTTAAATCCAAAATATTGCTAAATAGGCGCTTTTACATTGCGCTTTTGAAACCAAATCATCTGCAATCATCAGTCAGCTCGCCTCACTCTCATTACGTGATACATGAAATTTAACTCCTGCTGCTGAGGGGTATGAGGGATATAATCATTGTGTGGCTGAACACCATGTAAAACCGTTAACACAGACTATCAGATGGCTTCAATGACATTTCTGAGAAAAACGATTCATTGAAATTGTACATTTCTTGCAAATCTTTGACACATTGATAGCTTTAATTGAGACAGTAGCATGTAAATTGGCTATTCTTGATCACAGTTGTAACTGTCACATAGCTGCATTAAATGTCAGGTTAAGCAAATGATAAAAAAGTAGCAAAATTATGTGTAAAGGAGTTTGTCAATAATTTGTATTGTCTGTAACAGTTTACAATAAGGTTGCAATTGGAAACCTTATTTAACTACATTGAACTAATAATAAAAAATAACTGTAAAATATGTACTATTCTTAGTTCATTTTTATGTCACCATTTATACACTGTGAAAAAGATTCAGGTCTCCAATTGAAAAGTTTCAAGTTATTGATTACATCAACATTTTTCAATTGGCTGAATTGAATTTCTGTGAATTAAATTGCATCAATTGACAGAATTCAGCCATAGTGTGATCAGTCACTAGAACATTTTCAATTTGAGACTTTTTTTTCAGTGTATACACCGTATACATTATAACCAGTCACTGGTGAAGTGAATATTGTTGATCATATCCTAACAAGGCCACATATTAAAATCTGGGTAGATTAGACAAGAAAACAACCGGCTCTTGTATTGGATGCAGGAGAAATGGGCAGGATAAAGATCTGAGTGACTTTGAAAGGGCCAAACAGGCATGGCACCGTGATAGTGTCAGATTGTGTGATCTCTGAAACAGCAAGGCTTGTGGGTTGCTCCCGGTCAGCAGTGGCGAGGAAGGACAAACCACAAACTGGTGATGAGGTGTTGGGCTCCCTAAGCTCATCAATGCTCAAGAGCAATAACGGCTATCCAACAGCCGCGGACCAAATCAGAGGGCCTACACTCTCAGAAAAAAACATACAGCGCTGTCACTGGGGCAGTACCCTAAGGTACAAAAGGGAAAAGTTACATCTTTGGACCTTACTTACCCCCTAAATGCATCATATTAGTACCTTTTTGCTTTTGTACCTGAGGGTGCTGCCCCAGTGACAGCGCTGTACCTTTTTTTTCCCTGTCCACTGTTGAAAGCACAGCCTACAATGGGCATGTAAGCATTAGAACTGGATCTTGGAGCAGTGGAAGGTCACCTGTTCTGATTTGTCCTATTTTCGTTTACATCACAAGATGGCCATGGAGGTGTGCACATCGTCTACCTGGGGAATTGATGGCTTAATGAGGTTGTGTCATCGGTGTATATGTAGTTGTATACATTAAGATTTAATTTAATGCGTTAGCTGGCATTAAATAATGGGAGCTTATTGCAAAGTGCTACTGTATAATGAAAAATAATAACAAGACAGCAAAGTGGAGAGAACAGACACTACAATTAAAAACTGAACGTGTGTGTTCAATATGTGATTTACCCGCTGAGGGAGTCTCACAGCCCAAAACGCTGCAGGAGTCAGATATATTGACAGTCATATTGACAGAATATTGACAGATGAGAGCTGAGGTAAACGCGTCCGCAGCATATTCAAAGCGCATGTTCAGTCTGGCGCGTTTTTAGTTCATGCTTTTGAAAGCTTAACTTACATAGGAATTAGTCAGATGGAATCAGATGGACGTTTAAGTTTATCTATGTTTTTGTATCGGTCCCTATCCAAATAAACGTAAGAAATAAAAAACTATTTGTGTAGAAACAAACAAAAACAAAAAAATACAAAGAAATTGCAAGTAACAAGTTCAAATGAAAAGTAGAAAGACTGAAATCTAATCTTTTATATTTTTTGAACAATCAGAAAAACATTCCAGACATAAACAGGAATCTTGTCAGACACTTCCCACTGTTTATGGAGTTTGCGTGGTTTCAAGTACATCTCAGAGCGAAGATGAATCTGTCTCTCACTGATGAAACGCAATCCTGTGAGTCCTCAGACGTGAGGAAACACGGCACAAGTTTCTCTCTTCCGGATTGCACCATGGATAAACCCTCTCCGGCTTTTCCAGTCCCACAGGAGTCTGAGGGAAATAGTCGGCCCGTGTTAAAACTAAATGAATACATTGATTTATTTCCATTCTGAAGTGGGACTGGGCCTCATGGGAATGACGTGTCAGATAACACACACACACACACACGCACGCTCGTTCACAGTGTGGAGGAGCTGGAAACACGTCTCATGTTGTTGAGGACAGACTCTGTATCTGTGATGGGATCAGGTAGTCATCTGTACAGAAGGTGAACTCACCTCGTGTTATCATCGCACGCCCTATCACGCTGTGTTTGGATGTGAGAAATCGAGTCTGCTGCAGGTGCAGAGTGTGTCGTCAGCTGTGTGTTACTGTGCTTGCATACTTCTGCTCTCCCTGTTTCAGTTGCATGTGCTTTATTGGGCTGAAGAGTTGGGATAAGCTGTATTTCAGCTGGATTCATTTTATACGGGGCAATGGATGTCAGTCATTTCTCTCGTAAAGGGGTACTTCAGCACTGGGAAGATGAATCTGTATTTAAACTGGGTCATTAGTGTAGTAGAAATGTAAAATTATTTTTAAATTTGGTGATAAACACTGATAAAGTACACAAAAACAAAATTACTTGGAAAGTAAAAATACTTCAATACTGTCCCCCTGATGTAATGTAATTACCTTGACAAGCTATCCATCATTACAAAGATCTCAGACTCAAGCTTGAATTTTTTACCGCTGTTTTACTCTCAAAATCTTATAGTGACCATCATTTGTTAAAGGGGTCATAAATTGCGCCGTTTTATTATTTTATGAAGTGTACTGGGGTGCACTTATAGTGTTTTTTGTTGTTGTTGTTTTTTACATTTGTCATAATTTATAAATATAAGACATTTTTCCTACCCTAATTTTAGCCCTCTGCTCTGTCTTCTGTGAGACTTCAGTGTGAACGCCCATTGCTGTGACTGGCTAACATCTTTCCATTTGAAATAGCTAAAATGTATTACTCTCTCTTTTAACTCATTTTTACTATTACAACTCTCGTGGCTAACTTATCATGAAAAGTGTTGCATTTAATTTAGATTTACATTATATTTCGATCTATGGCATTATATCCAGATTGTGGCATGGAAGGTTGCAGAGATTGTAGCCGATCACAGATTCATGTTGAGCGCATGAAAGCAAGCAGTGATCTCGTTATTGCAACTCAGTTTCTGTACACTAATAAATGCCTTCATTTTCTCTACCAGTGCAAACATGATATAGTTTAAAGACTATAGTTAAGAGATGAATAAAATGGTCAATGATAAATGCGTTACCGATAAACGCTCCAGGTTTGTTTGACAGCTGCTTCTGCTGCTTTCTTTGATCACTTTCTTTTTAAAATTTAATCACCGTTAAATAAGAGATAATTTTCATCCTACTAAGAGAAACAATACAAGTTGATATTTAGTTGCTGGTTTGATTTACTGACACACAGACAAAGAACATCAGACTACATGAATCATCACATTTCAGATCAGGCATTAGACTCAACACAGTTACTTACATGTTGCATTACTATCAAGCCCAGGCTCTGCACCATATTTTATAATCCTCAACGGCCTGTTTATTGCTTGGTAGCTTGATCTGGTTTAACACCACGTATGCTCGAATCGGTGGGCGGGGCTAAGCAGGCAGTGATGAAGTAGCTGTTGATCTTCTGCAGAGGCGGTGCTTGCCTCCCTTTGACGTCATAGATCTTCAAAACTTCGAAAAACCTATTGTTTGCTGGGCCTGGCGTCAATAAAAGCTTTTACTGGACTAACAAAGAGGTTTTCAGTTCTGAAACTTACAGGATATTTTTTATAGTATGATGACTTATATGTCAAAATCTCAAGGAAAATTCAATTTCTCAGTTCATGACCCCTTTGATATGTGTCAGGAGTAATGAATATGAAAACTGAGTCAATACCTTTTGATTGAAACATGAGTGTCAGCCACATTCATTGAGAAAATCACTCATGTATGATTGTCATGAAAATATAAAACGACATCCCTCAGGGCTTTTAGTTCAAAAACATGCATGTTTGGAGAAATATTGATCTCATATTGAGTCACAATGAATCTCATATGTTTATATCATTTTTTTTTTTTTTACAGAGGAGTATACAAATAAATTAAAGCTGAATGGAATTAATAAAAACAATTATAAAGTGACAAAATCCTGTAACAAAATTGTCACGGCTGTAATGTGAGACAGAGAGGATCCAATAGCGAAAAGATAAGTTTAACAATAAGCATCAACAATAAACAAGACTCCGATAACAGGCAAAAGTAGCAAAGAGACAGGCTCCAGGGCACAGGCAGGCGAACTACGGCGAAGGTCAGGTGCAGACGGCCAGGCAGACGAAGCAGCAGACAACCAGAGGCCGAAATCCTGGACCCGGAAAAGAGATAATCCCCCAGGGGAAACAGAAGCCGAAGCCAGCCACGCCAGAAACGCCTGTAACAATCTGAAAATGGGTGCCAGTGAGAGAGCGGTTTATATAGTGAGACTGATGAGTGCTGCAGGAGAAGGTGATGAGTCCCATAATCAGTGGCCACGCCTCCAACACAACCTCACAAGACACAGAGAAGAGAGACGGTGAATCTATAAACCGTGACAAAAATGTCTAAAACAAATGGCAATTAAAATGAAATAAATACAAATAATAATAATCATTTAAATTAATAATAAATACTTGAATTAGTACCGGTACTAATAATGCTAAAATAACACTGGATGGCAATATGATAAAGATTACATGTGTTATCTAGAAAAATCTCCATTTGATGAGCTAAACTTTGTAAAGATGGAGGCGATATGATTACTTGTTTTGTGTTTTTATAAACAGATTAAGTGAGTTTACAGTATGTTGATGATGTTTGTAGAGACATGGATGATTTCCTCTGCTTAATGAACCTCTTGGGTTTTTAGATGTGCATCTACCGCATCCGGTTAATGTAGAAACCACACACATCCATCTCACCCTCTCGTGTGTGTTTGTTTAATAAGTTATTTTGGTGTTGGGGTCATTTAGTGGTTTATTGGTTGAATTAAGGTGCTGGTCACAGCTCTTTCATTTGTTGCACTTGCACGCAAAAGCTAGTTTCAGTTTTCATAATTTCAGATTTTTCATATCATTTGTTGCGATCACAAAGCAACAAATCATTTAATCGCACTCTCTTTGGCTGTATTATCTCGCTCAAGTTTCCTTTTTACTAGAAGACAGTTTATTGACCAGACAAATAAAGAAACAAGCTTGATTCACGAACAAACACTTTGGATTCTCTCTCAGTAAACACATCTTTCTCTGAAACACACACAAACACACAGCAGTGACTGATCATGAAAACAGAAACATTAAATGTCTTGATTGTGTTCAAATTCAACACACAGATGCACCACAGTTAGACTTCACTTATAATAATTTGATTTATTACAGTTGTATTTTGCAGTCTAACGTTAATGTTATTTGACTTTTTTGTTGTTGCAATAACTCTATAAAACCTGCTGTATCATATTTGATACTCAATGCCTCTAAATGACCAACATGGTCAAAACTTTGATGGAAAACCTGTTGCACAATTTACAAACATTTACAATTGTCGTATGACTGATAGTTTATACTTTTTTTAGGAAAGTACTTAAATTATACTTAAAGGCCTTTTAACGTCCCCCTTCAGGTAGTGGTCCACATGTCTTTTTGCTGTGAAATCTTTACCGATTTGTAAATGTAAAAATAACTTTTATATGTGTGACCTACTGAATGTATTCTCCAAACCCTTGTTCTCTTACCAATACATAATTAGGCTATCTTAATCAAAATGTACATCTAACGTGAGGTAGGCCAACACAGTGATTACTCTATATCCTAATTAAAGGACAAAAGGTGAACACTGGTGTAAGAAAGTAAGAAATGCACTTTATTTCTGATTACACCTAACATAAAAGACTCTTTTGATAACATGACTCATTAAAAGAGCATAATGAAATACACATGGACAAGGCAAATAATAAACCCCTATAAAAGGTTCAAATTCAATACTTCTCACTCGTCACACCAGATATTGGTTAATCACCATAAACGTGGTACACAGCAAGCACACATATACATGCATATATATTTAACATACATCTCATATAAATGTCTAAACCTGCATCAGTTCATTTAGAATCAAACTCGTGTACTGGTCCCACGAGAACTCTCTGTAAACAATCAGCATCTCCACAAAATGTCAGTCTCAGAAAGCCTCAAACACAAACAGTGGTGCTTCTACAAATAATTAACTCAAAACAGTCTTTAAACCAGCACCCACGATCTTGTGATCAAGAAGCATGCTTTAACATAAAACATTTAAACTTACCGCACTTTCCCTCCCCCACGCTGTTGAAACGCAGTACTAACTAAAAAGGAGAATTGGTACTGATTAGTTGGCGTCCCCACAGCTGACATGTCGATCTATTGTGTGTACTTTTACAGTACTTTGCAGTACCAGCAGCCATATCACCCTGTAGCCCAAGACTGGTTTCCCACTGAAGCTAAGCAGGGCTGAGCCTGGTCAGTACCTGGATGGGAGACCAACTGGGAAAACCAGATAGCTGCTGGTAGAGGTGTTAGTGAGGCCAGCAGGGGGCGCTCTCCCTGTGACCTGTGTGGGTCCTAACGCCCCAGTATAGTGATGGGGACACTATACTGACAAAGAGCACCGTCTTTCGGATGAGACGTTAAACCGAGGTCCTGACTCGCTGTGGTCATTAAAAATCCCAGGATGTCTTTCGGAAAAGAGTAGGGGTGTAACCCCGGCATCCTGGCCAAATTTGCCCATTGGCCCCTGTCCATCATGGCCTCCTAATCATCCCCATATCCTGATTGGCTTCATCACTCGGTCTCCTCTCCACCAATCAGCTGGTGTGTGGTGAGCGTTCTGGCGCAATATGGCTGCTGTCGCATCATCCAGGTGGATTCTGCACATTGGTGGTGGTTAAGGAGATTCCCCCCTTCTATGTAAAGCGCTTTGAGTGCCTTGAAAAGCGCTATATAAATCGAACGCATTATTATTATTAATTACTTGGATGTACATTGACATGCGTCCGTCGTTTTGTATCTCTCTCATGCTGCCACAGCCGTCAGCGTTGTTGCTCAGTAGAGATGAAGGCTGCTATTTTCTGTTTTGACATCCATTTCTGATGCAAATTTTGACTCACTCGCAAATTAATATTTTTGGTCTGCTCTGGACTATGAGCCATAAAATAATGGTGTGTCAAAAAAAAAAGAAAAAAAAAAAAAGCACATCGTCAAAAGGTTCAATAAACTGTTCCAATAAAAATAGAAAGATTTTTCAGACTATTATTTCATACCTTGAGTTTAACAGGGTTAAAAGCTGATAAATTCAGTGCAGCGCAGCATCATGTGGCATGTTTTACACTATTTTCAACTGGACATGCAACACTTACACTGTGAGGTGCTAAAAACCAGAGAGACGACCTGAAAGAGCCAAAAGATGTCTGTTTGATGCATATCTGCATAGACCAACAATTTAAAAAAAACGCACAGATGGATCTCGCTCCGTCCTCCTAAAACCCCTGAGCACTCGCTTTATTTATCTGTCATGTACTTGAGTAGTCAAAATGAGAAAACTGCACATCCCTTATAAACACAGGTCCCGTTGGTGGCATTAAGCACGTTTCAGCACTCTCTCCTCCTGGTGTTTGTGCTCCGGCGGGACTTGTAAACTTTACACAGGCCGTTATGTTCTCTCTGATGATGGTGTAAAGTTTACGCATCAGATGGTGCCGCTGGCAGCTGCTTGTACAGTTTGAACCTCTCTGAGTCTTTTTTTTTTTCCGTATGCTTCAACAGGAGAGAGCCTTGGGCTTTGTTCTGAGCTATCAGACAACGCCAGAGGAGAAATCAAGGGAAACAGAGAGAGAGAGAGAGAGAGAGAGAGAGAGAGAGACTGTGTGTACGCTTTGAGAAAATCTCGTGTGTCTGAGTTGTTAACCTCTAGACCCCTCATTACTGCATTTCCCACAATCCTTTGGCTTTCGCTCCTGCCAGTAAGAGTGTTTGAGGTGTTTCACCTTGAGTAATGTTATACCTGGAGAAAGCAATCCGTTAGCAATCCCGTACAGCACAAGCTGTCAGCTTTGCTCACAGGCGTTCAGTTGCGGATGTTCAGCTTTTAAGGCATTACCACACTAACACTGTAAAACTGATTTGTAATTTTAATGGTAAAATACTGTAAAAATGCAAAGTAAAAATATTATTTTAGTGTCATGATGCTGTTATATCATATATAACATAACATAAATTATAACATAATTTTATATATAACATAAAAAAATGAATTTTCACATTCTCGGTGCCCTTGCAATAGCGAAATAATAAGAGTTCAGTACATGGACATCACATACTGTGAGTCTCAAACAACATTGCTTCCTCCTTCTTATGTAAATCTTGTAAATCAAAAACACCAGGGGAAAAAAGGTGCTTCTCAACGTAAACCCAACCGTGATGCAAGTGTTGGGGATCATTTATATGCACGCCCCCAACATTTGCATCTGTCCAAACATATTCATTGTCAGGCGGAAATGACGGTATCTGGGACTGCAGATAAACAAACTTCTCTAATGGACACATTTCATGTTCCAGGCTGTGCAGGAGACTTTTCTACCCTTCCCACATTTAAAAAATGTCAACAGTCATGGTTGATGTTTATTATAATCGGATACCACAACAATTTAATTCAAGATTGTTCGTTTTTTCGGCCCATTTTTAAGCAAACTTCGCTCAGCGTCTTAAACTGAAGAAATTGGCAATTACAACTGTATTCCTGCAAGCAGTAAGTAGCGATTTTATCCACTTATTGACTGTTTAAACAATTTCTGATTAAACTGAAAGTTTCTTAGAGAGACAGCATTGACTAGATAACGCAAGATGCTAGTACAGGAACAATAGGAAACTCCAAGTACCATACAAAACTAAATAGTGTGTCTAATGACAAAGGGTAATATTATTACAAAATATAGATATATTGCTTACAGATCGTTCACTCGATCCCTCTAGCAAACGTCACCTTTTCCACCATATAAGTTAAAACGATAGTCATTTGACAAGGCTATTCATTTTGTAAAAATATATTTATATTTTTGAGAACTGAATAAGGTCTATGATGTTTTTGCATTCTTTCAGAGTACATCACAGTCACTGCGTAACATTAGCCTACATTGTGACTAACGTTATATAAACACAATATCATTGACGAAAAAAGACAAGTCTAAAATGTCGACTGGATGACACTTTAAGCACAACATCTCAAATGGAGATTGCTGAAATGCAGCTTACTTGTTTATTGGTGTTTTCAGATCATCCGTGAGCGAGTGAGAGCTCACGTGCATATGGTTGCCAGATTGGACATATTTAGATAAAACACCAGAGAAGTTTCTTTTCACAGAAAAGCTCTGTTTGGGGGATTTAATGACTGAAAGCACGCGAGCTCTTTCTTGCGCGCGGATGATCTGAAAACACCAATAAACAAATAAGCTGTATTTGATCAATCTCCATTTGAGATGTTTTGCTAAGTGTCATTTAGCCGGTCTGTGTTGTGTCAAGACGGTCAGGACTCACGAGCCGCTTCGCTGAACTGCTGTGAGCTGTGAGCTGCTGAAATAAGCCAATCAAAGCAGAGCTCTACATTAATATTCATGACTCTTCCAAATAAGGCAAAAACAGAGCATTACATCCTAGGAACAATTTATAGGGTTGTAAATGGACCTGTAAAACTGTATCTGGACCATTTTTTTCCCTTAAATAAGCCACAAACCCTCTATGTAGATATCAGAGAACAATTTAACATATTGTTTCAAATCATTCTAGGGCACCTTTAACTTTTAATCACATAAAAAGCAGGGTTTTTTTATTTATTTTTTTATTTTTTTATTAAATGAGTTTTTTGAGTTTTTGATATTTTTAGTAGTTATTTAAAAAATGTTTTATTTCAGATTTAATTTGAGTTATTTTAGTACATCAAACTAAACTACATGAAAATGAGAGGTTGCTTTGGGAACTAGTTTCAGTTACTATTTCAGTTAATTTTAAGTATCGAAAATATGTTTTATTTATGATTTAATTTTACTGTTAGCGGTACGTTAACTTACTATATACGGTGAAAATGGGAAATTTCATGTCAGTAAAAAAACTGTTAAATGTTCAGTTCTTATTAAAAAAACACAATTTAATAATTTGGTGTATTAACATTATTTCATAAACTTAAATGATTGATTCTGTATTTATAATGAAATTCTGCAAACCACAGCTGCTTGCATATATTTCACTGATTCATTTTTACAGTGACGCTAACCAGCCAATCCTCGAACCCTTTGGGATGAAGAAATGAGAGGAAACAATGAGAAAAGAAAGGAAAAAGCCGAACACATGAGCGGAGCTGGGCTGATGGGTTGTGATGTTTGTGATAGATTAGCATATCAAACACAGTCAAGTGTGACTCTGAGTTTGACAGTATTTAGATGGATTTTCATAGAATTAATAGAGTTAGTTAAACCATGAGCAATTAACATTCAAATGACCAAAACAGTGTTGTTACAAAGAAATTAAGAATTAATCGAATTGCAAAATTGCCTCTTCAAATCGATGCGGATGGTTTGAATGCAAATGCATGTCGTTTTAATATCTTTACTTGTGTTTTTTCCCCTCTCCTTCATTCTGTTTGCGCTCACTCTCCAGAATTGAAATGAAAGTGTGAACAAGTGCTTTAGTGTAATTAGGGCAGGATTTGAGAGACCGAGTGATTTTCTCAAATGAACGTGTTGGGTTTGGTTTAAAGAGGCGAATGCTGTCTGAATAAAGAACAAGTTTAAATTTTTATAATGAAATCATTTGGTAACCCCGCTCGGATCCATCAAAATAACGTGTTTATGCATGTTAATGCTCTCATAAACCATTGATAACATTAAACACCAAAGCATTAGTTTGTATGGTGCAGTGTAAAACTAATGTCGTGTTAATGTACTTCTGACTGTGACTGCAGTACTAAGACAAGAGCTGAACTAGTGCATATAACCCACCTTACCTTTGTTTGAACAGAAAATGCATCAATATGAAGAAAACTGAGCTTGCCAAGCCTTTTAAGTGTGTTACATTTACTGTCATTGAACACATTAGTCGCTTTCATTGTAAATACAGTATAAAGGCAAGACATTACAGGCAAAACCAGTTAAAAAAAATTGATAGTTTTGCTTCCATGATATGTCTTCTTACAGGCTGTCGTATACAATATTTTATTTCTAAAACATTTTTGTTTTTCTGGCTGTTGAGAGCATTTTAAAAAGAGAAATCCAAAATCCCTGTAAAATATTATCTAATATGTCAACAAAATAAAATATGAATTCTGAACCTGGCTTTATCCAATGTTCACATTTCTGATCTGGAAATGTATGCAAATCAGTGCATGTTTAAATAGACAATTCCTAATTTGCATATGTAAACAACATTTCCAGACTCCTGGTACAAAACAATTGTCTGAATGTACTGTGAATAATAAACTGGGGAAAGATATGACTGAGTTCATATTTGTACCCTCTTCACCTACAGTGCCTTGCCTTAAATCTGTGAATTGCATGCATTCAGTTTTCTGTGACCCTAAAGAGGGTTTGTACTGTTTTGTGCATCAAAAGTAAATAACTGTGATAGAACTACAGATAAATTCACGCACACACAGAGGAACTCAGTAGTGTTGTTGTTATGCGTGTTTGTCCAAGTGTTTGCCGTTGTAAGCGCCTCCTCTATGTTTAAGATCTTAATAATGATTTATTGTGTTTATTCCAAGCATTTTATCAGCCGCTGGTACAAAAGCTGTTTGGTGAAAGTCCTCAGAGCTGAAATATTTATTAATAACGATCATATCTTTATCTCTAAGATGTGTGTGTGTGTGTGTGTGTGTGTGTGTGTGTGTGTGTGTGTGTGTGTGTGTGTGTGTGTGTGTGTGTGTGTGTGTGTGTGTGTGGGTGTGTGTGTGTGTGGGTGTGTGTGTGTGTGTCGCTGTTATTGTTTTCTTCCTCTGTTGCGCGCGGCTCTGTAATGCCTTCAGAATTACACGTCTTCTCTCATAATATCCTGTATCGCTTCACACATGAAGTTACCCACAGCGTGTGTGTTTTAGTGTGGACGAATGTTCGTGTTTGTGTGTGTAGTTGTTCCAGCAGGATCCAGCATTGAAATCTCAGTATGTGATATTTCATTAGCTTGAATTAATCAAGTTTGATTGAGTTAAAACCCAGCTGATGAATTATTTGTGCGTGTTCATTTCTTGCTTCATTTGTTGGTGTATTTATCATGGTTTACAATATTTTGCATGTACTGCAATACATATTTCAGCAATATCACATTCCTGTTTATGCTTTTTTGTTGAATGTCATTACATCTGTGATTCTGCTGTAATCATGAGACCAACAACACAATTGTAATTATTAAATTGCTTTAATGCAACAAGACATTAATATTGAGTATCTTGCATTTGGTTCTTGATAACTTGGCCACTGGTAACCATCTTTTTTTCTCTCTCTTTCTGCTGTCTGATTAAGGAGGTTGAGGTAAGTTCAACAAGTTAGAACTTTTGTAAGATTTCTCCTTTAGTAACATGCACAGTCTCCTCTCCTCTCCTGAAAAAAAAAATTACAATGAGAGAGTGAAATATGAGGACATTGGCCATGTCCCCACTTTTCAAAAAGAGTTTTTTTGAGAAAGTAAAAATGCAGAATGTTTCCTGTGATGGGTAGGTTTAGAGGCAGGGGCAGTGTAGGAGAATAGAAAATACGGTCTGTACAGTATAAAAAAACATTGTTTGTGTGTGTGTGTATGTGCGTGTGTGTGTGTGTGTGTGTAAACCCAAACTTTTAAATGGCACACTGTATTCATTAATCAGGCATAACATTATGACAGGTGAAGTGAATAACACTGATTATCTCTTCATCACAGCACACTGTATTAGGCGCAAGTAAAAAAAAAAAAATCCTCAAAGTTGTGTTAGAAGCAGTAAAAAGGTAAGAATTCATAAGGATTTAAGCAAGTTTGACAAGAGCCTAATTGTGATGGCTAGACGCAGTGGTCGCTATCTGTCAAAAGTGGTCAAAAGAATGAGCAGTGGTGAACCAGCGACAGGGTCATGGGCGGCCAAGGCACATTGATGCAGTGAGGAGCGAAGGCTGGCCCATGTGGTCTGATCAAACAGTCAAGCTACTGTAG
Source organism: Pseudorasbora parva (assembly GCF_024679245.1). Taxonomy (NCBI): domain Eukaryota; kingdom Metazoa; phylum Chordata; class Actinopteri; order Cypriniformes; family Gobionidae; genus Pseudorasbora; species Pseudorasbora parva. Next base: position 9,097,215 of record NC_090182.1, on the reverse strand, counting down.
CTCAAATTGCTCAAGAAGTTAATTCTGATTCTTATAGAAAGGTGTCAGGATACACAGTGCATCTCAGTTTGTTGGGTATGGGCTGCAGAGCCGCAGACCAGTCGGGGTGCTCATGCTGACCCCTGTCCACCACCAAAAGCACCAACAGTGGGCACGTGAGTATCGGGACTGGACCACAGAGTAATGGAAGAACATCAGGTTTCTTTGACATCACGTGGACATCCAGGTGCGTGTGCGTCGTTTATCTAGGGAACACATGGCACCGGGATGCACTATGTGAAGAGGCAGTGTGATGCTTTGGGCGATGTTCTGCTAGGAAGCCTTGGGTCCTGCCATCCATGTGGATGTCACTTTGACATGTAACACCTACCTAAGCATTGTTTCAGACCTTGAACCCCCTTTCATGGAAACGTTATTGCCTGGTGGCTGTGGCCTCTTTCGTCAGGATAATGCGCTCTGCCACAAAACAAAAACAAGGATGTTTTGGCAGCAAACGTGGGACCAACACAATATTAGGTCATAGTGTTATGCCTGATCAATGTATACTCATCAAAAATGAAGAATATATACAGTCTTGTTCAAAATAATAGCAGTACAATGTGACTAACCAGAATAATCAAAGTTTGTAGTATATTTTTTATTGCTACGTGGCAAACAAGTTACCAGTAGGTTCAGTAGATTGTCAGAAAACAAACGACCCAGCATTCATGATATGCACGCTCTTAAGGCTGTGCAATTGGGCAATTAGTTGAAAGGGGTGTGTTCAAAAAATAGCAGTGTCTACCTTTGACTGTACAAACTCAAAACTATTTTGTACAAACATTTTTTTTCTTTCTGGGATTTAGCAATCCTGTGAATTACTAAACTAATATTTAGTTGTATGACCACAGTTTTTTAAAACTGCTTGACATCTGTGTGGCATGGAGTCAACCAACTTGTGGCACCTCTCAGCTGTTATTCCACTCCATGATTCTTTAACAACATTCCACAATTCATTCACATTTCTTGGTTTTGCTTCAGAAACAGCATTTTTGATATCACCCCACAAGTTCTCAATTGGATTAAGGTCTGGAGATTGGGCTGGCCACTCCATAACATTAATTTTGTTGGTTTGGAACCAAGACTTTGCCCGTTTACTAGTGTGTTTTGGGTCATTGTCTTGTTGAAACAACCGTTTCAAGGGCATGTCCTCTTCAGCATAGGGCAACATGACCTCTTCAAGTATTTTAACATATGCAAACTGATCCATGATCCCTGGTATGCGATAAATAGGCCCAACACCATAGTAGGAGAAACATGCCCATATCATGATGCTTGCACCTCCATGCTTCACTGTCTTCACTGTGGACTGTGGCTTGAATTCAGAGTTTGGGGGTCGTCTCACAAACTGCCTGTGGCCCTTGGACCCAAAAAGAACAATTTTACTCTCATCAGTCCACAAAATGTTCCTCCATTTCTCTTTAGGCCAGTTGATGTGTTCTTTGGCAAATTGTAACCTCTTCTGCACATGCCTTTTTTTTAACAGAGGGACTTTGCGGGGGATTCTTGAAAATAGATTAGCTTCACACAGACGTCTTCTAACTGTCACAGTACTTACAGGTAACTCCAGACTGTCTTTGATCATCCTGGAGGTGATCATTGGCTGAGCCTTTGCCATTCTGGTTATTCTTCTATACATTTTGATGGTTGTCTTCCGTTTTCTTCCACGTCTCTCTGGTTTTGCTCTCCATTTTAAGGCATTGGAGATCATTTTAGCTGAACAGCCTATCATTTTTTGCACCTCTTTATAGGTTTTCCCCTCTCTAATCAACTTTTTAATCAAAGTACGCTGTTCTTCTGAACAATGTCTTGAACGACCCATTTTCCTCAGCTTTCAAATGCATGTTCAACAAGTGTTGGCTTCATCCTTAAATAGGGGCCACCTGATTCACACCTGTTTCTTCACAAAATTGATGACCTCAGTGATTGAATGCCACACTGCTATTTTTTTGAACACACCCCTTTCAACTAATTCAACTAATTGCCCAATTGCACAGCCTTAAGAGCGTGCATATCATGAATGCTGGGTGTTGTTTGTTTTCTGAGAATCTACTGAACCTACTGGTAACTTGTTTGCCACGTAGCAATAAAAAATATACTAAAAACCTTGATTATTCTGGTTAGTCACATTGTACTGCTATTATTTTGAACAAGACTGTATATTTTTAGTAGTAGTATTATGTATTGAAAAGAGAATTATGTAAAATCCAAATAAGCCTTATATCTTTATTGGAAATGGATTACGCCCTGTTTTTGCCTGTTCAATGAACCATAAATAATTATTTTAAAAGCACCTGTGGAAAAATGTATAGGCGGTAGACAATTAAGGTCACGGTTCCAATAGCTCAGGCCATTAAACAGACTACTGTCTCTGATAAACACCGGGTGAAAGAGGGCCAGAGTCCCTGATCACCTGTGTGAACAATGCCATATCCCTGCTGCAGGAGGCATGAGGACTGCAGATGTGAACAGAGCGATAAACCATAATGTCCATAATGTAAGACGGTGCTACAGGGAGACAGGAAGGACAGCTGATCATCTTTGCAGTGGCAAACCACTTGTGTCCCCCCCCAGAAATGTTTGAGAACTTGCAAGAGCAGCAGACGACAGGATCATTTAGAACCAACAGATACTAGTAAATAAAGCACACGAAACTCAAGCAGTGTACTAAGTTACAATAATGTGCGCACATACACATACACATGCTGCCTGGCACACACATTGGCACGCACACACACGCAGCCTCGTGCACGCACATGTATGCAGCCTGGCAGACACACACACATTTACACATGCACACAATCGCACGCACATGCTCATAGTCGATTATGTTCTATTGCTGCATCAATGCAAAATCTTCCACGTTCACATCACGATGATTGATTCAACTAATAATTTCAATACCCCTATTAAAAAGGTGTTATTTATTATTTTTTGAATTATGTTAAAACATATCAGCAGTGTGTGACGTCATATTATGACCATTGCAGTGTGTATAGAAAGAAGTCCACCTTCGGTAGTGTATTTTTCAGCATTCAGCATTATTGTAACTTAGTACACTGCTTGAGTTTCGTGTGCTTTATTTACTAGTATTTGTTGGTTCTAAATGATCCTGTCGTCTGCTGCTCTTGCAAGTTCTCAAACATTTCTGGGGGGGGACACAAGTGGTTTGCCACTGCAAAGACGATCAGCTGTCCTTCCTGTCTCCCTGTAGCACCGTCTTACATTATGGACATTGTGGTTTATCGCTCTGTTCACATCTGCAGTCCTCATGCCTCCTGCAGCAGGGATATGGCATTGTTCACACAGGTGATCAGGGACTCTGGCCCTCTTTCACCCGGTGTTTATCAGAGACAGTAGTCTCTTTAATGGCCTGAGCTATTGGAACTGTGACCTTAATTGTACCTGTCATTTATTTTTGTAGGTTTTTTGTGTTGATTTGTATTATTTCCTGTTGCTGCGGAATCTCTTTTATTGTGTAGGACAGATTAAACAGCTCAAGAACCTTTTATTTAAAAGCTGAATTTATGTTCCGTAGATGGCAAAGTAGACGTTGCATTGCGATTGCAAGCAGTATTCAAATGAGGTGAACAAAAAAACAAAGCACCCCCAACCTAAAACCTCTTCCCACGCCCCTTAAGAGTGGAAACCATTTCACAGCGAGAGCTGGCAAATCTGCGCTGCACTGCTACTTTTGTTATTGACCCCCGCTCTGTTTAGGGTTTTATTATTCCTTTTCTGTTTGTCAAATGTCTGTGAAATTTGTTCACTTTGTTGAATCATTTTATGTTGATACAAATATTAAAAAAATAAATAAAAGCACATTTCTCTCTCTTTAAATGCTAATTAAGACTGTTATCTGCTCAGTGGCTGTGAGGAAATCCTGCATTCAAAGCCTGTGATGTGTGTGTTTGTGTCGCTGGGACTTTATCTGTCAGCTTTACTGTGTTCCTCTGTTCTGTCCTGCTGATGTCCTCACTCGACATGACACACACACACACTCACACACAATTGTCTGTGAGTGTATGGCTGACCTGTCATGCCCGCGGGCTCTAAACTGTCACCGCAGAATAACATCAGAGCGAGAGCGTGAGCGAGAGAGGGAAAGGACGAGTGAGCAAACAGGAAGTGAAAGGAAAGCAGAGGAACAAACACACAGCCAGAGTCAGTTAGTCTCCCGTGAACTGTGAGACAGTTTCTGAATTTCTCAAACACACTCCAGCCGCGCTGTCTATCTGCGGGGCAAACATGAGACGGATAATCTGACAGCAGATAACCACCAGCCTGCCCGCAACACTCATTTACCTAAACCACAGAGACACAGACAGCGAGATGAAATGAATTTGTGGACTGAATTCCTGTCTGTGATAGTTATTTGTGCTGCAGGTGGTGTTGTGATGTACGTGTGCTTGATAAACGCTCTCTAGCTCATCTATGCATCACAAAAACAGCACTCCCTAGTTGTTTTTTTTCTTTCTGTAAAGCCATAATTAAAAATATATGAATGCCAGAGAACAAAACATCAAAGCAAGTGTCTGTATCTGCAGGATCTTTTCTGTTCACTTTTCTTCATGTTTGAAGAGACAGCAGGTGCATACTTATCCCTTTTGTACTTATCCACATACTTATCCATTCCAAATACCCGGATGACTATGCGTTTTTGTGCTGTCTGTGAATGTAAAAGATCTGCACAGTTTTAGAGATCAAAGTGCACAACAAATAAAGTTATTGTCTCCTAAAAGAACGACTCGATACTAGGGCTGCACGATATAGTGTTTTAGCATCGATATTGCGATGCACGGCGATAGTCACATCACAGGATGTGCGATGTCAAGTACTGGGATCGTAGTTGATCCGTGATTTGTACGGGCCAGCTGCTTCCCGGTTCAGAACGTATGCGATTCCCGGATTAATTGCAAAGTTTCCGGGAAGGTAAAATCGGTGTCTCTCCCCTGCTAAAATTCCCATTCCCGGGGCTAAATATGACATTATATAGGTCGCTTCAACCTGTGGACATGAAAAACTGTACTTACAGTCTTACAATTCTTACTCTAACATTCACATAACAAATGTAACACAGATGCATAATGCCCATCTATGGTCTTCATTGCACGCCTGCTAACAACGTCTACTTTGATCCGCCCTCAAACACTGGTTCATGTTGTGCACATGTCGAGAAGATGCTTTTTTTATTTTTCTGCTCTGCAAAAGCAAATTCTCTTTGTAAACACAAAGGATGAGAATTTGAAGAGTCAGTGGTTTAAATGACCACAGCAGAATAACCTTTTGTTGTGTTCACACCATTTTACTGGTGACTGCTTGTGAGGTCAACTCAGGATTTGCAAAATGCTTATTCATTAAAGATGGGACAGTAGCTACTTTATTTAGACCAGCTTGCTCCTCAGAATCACAGCCTATAATTATGATGAATTATTGATCAGCTGTGGGCTAGGGATGGACAATAAAATGATAACTAATTATCACGATTGATATATAGCGTAGAGTAAAAAAAATGCTGACTGCAGTTACAATTTTAATAAATAAATCTACCTCCGTTTTAATAAATTGCTCACCTGTTTGGGAAGTGTTTGTCATGTCTTGACAATAAAGGATTGTTTAAAACCACAGTTAACTTTCATCTCATCACAGTTAACTAACATCTTTCACTCAGGAGCAAAAATATGCCTTTAAACTTTAAAGAAATAAATATTTTAGATTTATCGTGATATTTATGGATATTGACTGATGCGGAAAGTTTTATCGTGATAATTTTTTTGGGCCATATCGCCCAGCCCTACTGTGGGCCATTATTACCAACAAGTTGTGTACATTAATGCAGATTGTCTGTTGTTCTTACTAATTTAAGTAAACATAAAGGATGGAGCAAGATTTGTTTTACAAATTTTCAGTTATTCACGTCATTTATACAGTTAAAGCTGGATTATGTATTTTTTCGGTCCACTAGAGGACGCCTATTCTAGAGCTGCAACTAACGATTATTTTTTCGATTAGTCGACTAATCTAACAATTATTTTTATTACAATAAATAATTAATCTAATGTTCTTTTATGTAATTAGCTCATGAATCCTTTGGATAACTTTAATAAATAAATATATATATATATATATATATATATATATATATATATATATATATATATATATATATATATATATATATATATATTAGGGGTGTAACGGTTCACAAAATTCACGGTTCGGTTCGATACGATACACTGGTGTCACGGTTCGGTTCGGTACGGTTCGGTATGTTTTAGATACAGCAAAAAGAAAAAAATTGGCAGATAAATTACCTTTTTTTATTATTTTTTTTATTAAAACTAACAAAGTATGATTTCTTTTTTTTTTACATTGAACAATGATGGAGCTATACTTTACCCATCTTCTATGTAGTTACAGGAATAAGACATTAGCTCTTTACATTAGCGTGTGCGGTGCGTGTTGCGTTGCGTGTGTGTTGCAGGAGCCCCACACCCTGTAGTGCTTTCACATATGCTGCGTTTGCAGTCCGCAACTGATCCGCTGTTGCATACCACAAACACAGCATTGATTCATTATTTTTTATTTAAAATCCAAAAGTTTTTACTGAACATGCCTCGTCAGAATTCCAATTCTCTTTGTTTACTCTTGAATACAAGTCAGGTTACAGCCTACTACATTTAAACAACATTTTATTAAATTAATTTATTCATAGCCTATTTATATACTTTAGATTTAGCTCACACAAGTGGCAAAACATTTAAACATAGTTTATAGCCTTAAATCACAAACATTTAAATTAGAAACTTACAATAGTCTATTCAAAAACAGCCGACTCTCGTCTTTTCTTTCGTTTTACACCCTTTTAAAAGAAATCCTGCAGGTCAAAAAGAACTTTGCTTTTCACCTCCAAGAAAGTACGAGTGCTCTCCATTATGGCACTTTTTTTAACCTAAATGTCAGGTAAGGTGTCTTTTTGTTGCTTTACTTGAGAAAAAAAGCCATGTGTTGACTTTGAAACAAGAGTATATTTTAAATGATATGCATCTGTGGTGAAATTACTAGATTTTCACGTCATTACATGTTTATTTTAATGCGAACAATGTTCTGTCGCTTTAATGCAGCAACGCAGCGCAGCAAAAAATAGACTCGGTACGAAAACGATCCGTGCACTGCTGCAGACGCAGCGCACCTGGAACGGACTGACGGACAGCATCCGCGTGCAGTGTGAAAGCTGTCATCCGTTAACATGGGTACGGAAAAAAATATGCACCGTACACGCACTGCAGACGGAGTATGTGTGAAACGGGCGTTAGGTCTCATATCCGCGGCTATAAATGGACCACTCGCCGCGGTGATGTCTTTTGCCATTTGAATAAGTTAGAAATGTCTGTCTAAATGCTGCGGGGATAGTTTGTGGCTGTTTCTCCTTTTTATCGTCTTGTTGTCGGCATATGAGTTGATTGACATGGCATGAATTATTCCCGCTGCTGTACCATCAGCAAATGCGTTGTTTTTTAATCCATGTCAAGCTTACAAAGAATCCAAAGTTCACCCAAACACCAGACCTGTTGGTTATTGGAGGATCTTCTATTTCTGGTTTGTTAAACGCAATTGCCATTTTGCCACGAGCATTCAGCGCGTAGCCTACTGAGTAAGCGAGCACCTGACTGAGCAGCCTAAAACATATTTGGTGTTTTTTCTTTTTCTTTCACTTCGGCGGTGTCAGGGGCATTGCCTGTTATGTCGTTTTGGTTATTGGGCTACCTTGTTGAACGCATATTATTATATTTCACACACTTTTTTATTTTCCAAATCTAATTAATTAGTCCAAGAACCGTTCGGTACATAATGCGTACCGCGTACCGAACGGTTCAATACGAATACGCGTATCGTTACACCCCTAATAATATATACTACTTATAAGTACAACTTCTAATATAATATTTCAACCTTTATTGATTTTCAACCAATGTGGTTGAAGTTTTTACAGTATAAAATAATAAAGAGGTAAAGAAAATAATTTTACTATGGTAAATATGAGTTTATGATAGCGTTTATAATTAAACCACAATAGCCATAAATTTACAGTTGTCTGAGACGTCATTAAATGTTCTTTAGCATCACAAACCATAAAATGTAGTCAGGGTTCTGCTATGGTTTACATGGTTTCCAGAGATCTGGAGCTGATTCAGGGTAGCTCGTGGTTTATGACTGTTTTCTCACGGCGCGCTGTCTTTTAAGGGGCCGTTCACATATCACGTCTTTTGCGCACTCAAGTTCATTATTTCCAATGTAGGCGCGTGATAAGCGCGCTCATAATGGAAGCGGCGCGCTCGTTTTTTTCCAGACGCGTCCGCACCGCATCGAGTTAAAAACATCTCAACTTTTCAGAATGCCGCAAGTGCAAGAATATCAGACCTGAACCAGGACGTTGGTCACCAGATCACACGGAAACCAGTTAATCCCTAACACCGGAGAGCGCCGAATGTTTTCCTCTGAGGTGCTCGCGCATCGCAGTTGTGCTGCCGTGGTACACCATATCGGTTTTGCAAAGGGAACAAAGGGCCATTTTATTTGTCCTCTGTTTAAAGTATTCCCATACTTTTGATAACAGTGGTCTCTGTTTTTGTGATAGAATGCAACTTTCTCCATTCCCTGTATGCCATTACGCGAGATGTAAACAAACAGTGTGACGCGTCGACGCATTTCACGCACGTCGACATATTTTTGTAGTCGACGTAATCGATGACGTCGACGCGTCGTTGCAGCACTAGCCTATTCAAAACAAAGGTGTAGAGCTCAGAATTTTGGGACATGTGGTCTTTACCTCACAGCCGGTGGAAAAGAATCGGGATAGGACTCGAGCAAGAATCATGTTGATGGATGCGTATGGCGTTTAAATGAAGTCAAAAGTCGCGCGCACGAAAACCACGAGCACGCGAATAAACCCAAGCGCTTTGACCTTATACGGGCACAAGCGGAACATCCAGCACCATGTGTCAGATAAATAAATCACAAAGATTGCATTTACGCTGCTTTGTTTATACATTAGCATACTAGCTTTAAGTAGCTAGAAATGCTACTCAGCGATGATTTATTTACTGTATATTTTCAATGTAGGTCAAAACTAACCTTTAACATCCTACATTTATGGGTTAGTCAGCTTTATCTTAAATTAGCTTATCTTTTTTTGGTGTTAAGGTCCTATACAAACTATTCAAGATGATTGTAAACAAAATACCTTCGAAATTGTACAATACAATTTCATATATTGAATATATTGCACTCGAAACACAAAGACTTAAAAATTAAATTACCTGCTCAGGGTCCGACATAATGGTTCCTTAAAACGTGCCTTGTCCTAGTCCTGCTACATGTTTAAACAAGAGTAAAACTGATTAAACAAATGACCAATCACAGGTGGGAAGACAAAAGTCATTGCCCCGCCCTCAAAGTGTCAAAAGTCAACTCGAGGAGCGAGCGAGTGTTGAGTAGTCACGCGAGCGCTCATTTGCAGTTGTGCGCGCTAGGCAGCAGGGGCTTGCGCTAGTATTCATTTCCACCCCTAAATACTGTTTCGCGCGCTCGCGGTGTACAAATGCGCGCTCGCGGTGTACAAATGCGCTCGCGGCTGCACAGATGCGCTCTCGCGGCTGCACAGATGCGCTCTCGCGGCTGCACAGATGCGCTCTCGCGGGTGCACTGATGCGCTCTCGCGTTGCTATTTTCCTCTCGTGGGTCTGTTTTGCGCGCTTGGGTTTATTCGCGTGCTCGTGGTTTTCGTGCGCGCGACTTTTGACTTTATTTAAACGCCATAGATGCGATTATTAACATTACTGTAGTGTGAACATTTACATTTATGGATTTAGTAGACGCTTTTATCCAAAGCGACTCACAAAGTGTGAAGCAGAGTAGGACCGAGTATTGAGGAGCTGAGCAAGGCCGCTGGAGCGATTGTTACGCAAACACACCTCGCGAGCGGCGGGACTTTTATTATCACGGGACACAGTTGCCGGCGCCATTTCCACTTTTCCAGTCATGAGTATGAGGTAACACATCATATTAGACACATTTAAGTGTGTTTAAAATGATGTTATGACGTTACTCTGTGCATTCGCTCATCGGCTGCTGTGACACTTGTTCAAACTGCTAAGAGTAAAGTGCTTCTGCCAAATAAAACCGAAAACCGAGAGTAACGCAGATATGATGCCATTGACAGACGACTCCATCAGACGTCTCGGCTCCTTGGTTAAAATAGTAATTTTCTCACAATTTACAAATAGTTAGAAACATTTGGGATATTGTAAGAACCTAACTGAACAAAATATATAACACTGGCCTAGTGGTTTTTGGATATTTTACTGCAAAAACACTACATACTGGACATATACTTGTTAATGCTAATAGGCATCTCATAATAAACAACAAACAACCTGCTAAAAACATCGCTTAAGTCGTCCTTGTGATAGAGGTTTGGGTGAATAAATAGTCCTTCCAATGATTCATCCAGTAGTAAACCGTAACTCTTAAACCCTTGGCCCTCTCACTCCCTTCTCTTGTTGGGAAAAGAAGTCTATAAATGTATTAAATGCCAATCACCATGACGAATAATTACATTATCACACAATCAGTGTGTGCATTTCAGTGGAATATGGTGTCAGCTCTCCACAAAACCAACAGAATTTAATGTAAGCTGACACATCATGACAGCCCTCAGACCAAAGCACATAATCGACAGACACTTCAGCATTATAGACAGCGAACAGCGATCCATCACTACAAACAAGCAATGTTGATAATAAATCATATCATTAGACTGGCACAGCAGCCGATTAAATGTCTGTAACAGACCGTATTAAACTTATGATTTACTTGGTCGCTAAGTTAGTAAATTTACAGACTGAACAGTAATTCTGCAAAATAACTCAAAATTTTCTCAAATAAAGCTTAACATGTTTAAAACAGAATTACAGAATGTCACAACAGACTGGAAAATCTGACCAATCAGAGCAAAGCAGATTCAAGTAAACCTGTTGTAGGAGACTTCCCAAACAAAATTCAGAACCGTTAAAATAGCATAATTGGGCACTTTGACCGAAAATATGTGAAAAGTGTGGAATGTTGGACACTTCATGCACCAACGGTCACAACTTTAATTATGTAGCGGAGGGGGGTGGGCTATCACTAAAATATAGATTTTGTTTAAATATTTGCTGATAAACTCGCATTAACACACTTTATTATTTTAGTTTTTTTTTTCTTAGCTTTATAGTGATTTTAAATTGTTTGGCAACTATGCACAAACAAGCTATACGTTTACTATACTGTACATTATAACTTTTGTAGCACACTGTTATAAATATATATATATTCTAGAAAAGGTGTAGAAAAACTTCTTCAACACTACTTGTGTTATTTCAGGAAACAATATTCTTTTTGTCAAAAGTTTTGGTAGTTGTTTGTGCTACTTCTGCTTTGATATTTTGACATTCAAGTGTTCAAATACTTTTTAGGTCTGTATATTCAGACATTATCATGTGTTTGAAGGACGCTGAATATCGAAGTAGCTGGAACAGTATCGTGGTCAGAATATAAATGACAGCAAAGCATGAATTGAATTCATGTTTTGATTTACTCCGCACACTCATATCTACTTCAGATGTAATGCTTATATTAAAAGGCATGTTTTTCTCATTTTGAAAATAATGGGAAAACAAAGCTGGGTGGGATTTTCTCTGCATAAACCATTAGCATGTATAATGTTTAAGTTTTGGGGCTTTTACGTTTTAAAGGTCTGTAATTTAACATGTATTCCTGCGATATTGACAAAAAAATCTCAATATTTTCTTGGATTTGTAAATAACCATGATTATATTTTCCTGAGTGTGTTTTTATCTGGTACTTTTGACTTGTTAAGGCCTGATGTCGACAGGTTTTTCATATTTTTCATATTTTGTGCGGTGGTCATTTCCCAGCAGTGACAGAAATGAATTTTTCATTAAGGGGTGATATTTGCCACCTGCCACACGCTGGCTCGATTTGATAATCCACAACTATAAGGCTTGACGCAGACGAACAATAAAATAACAGTTAATAAACACTATTAACCAAATGGAGATTCACATTAGCATGACACATTTATACAAAACAAGACAACAGATGTACTCTCAACAGCTGACAGAGAATAACCATAATGCACTTTGAGAGTTGTTCACCAAATTAATTCCTGCGTCTGACCAAAAGATTCTGCCTGCCGCTAAATCATCTATCCATCCATTTTACACATAGTTTATACATAGTTTCCATGACAAAGTTCAAGATAAATCTTTTCATTACTACTGGAGTAATGCAAAAGTGGCAGCCCTATTGCGGCACTCAGTGTCCGTATTCCCGAGGTGGACAGTAACTAAGCACATTTACATGAGTACTGTACTTAAGTACACTTTTTGAGTATCTGTACTTTACTTGAGTATTATTTTTTTCTGGAAACTTATGACTTTAACTTCACTACATTTGAAAGACAAATATCGTACTTTTTACTCAAGGTCCTCGAAGTCTAAAGTCGTTTCTGTAGCAGATGATTTTTTTTTCTTCTTTAAAAGGTGTTTGGGTTTTTGCAGAAAGCCTTTCAGGAATCACTCTTGTAGAGTCTTGTAAAGTTCAATGCATTTATTAAACACTGATTTATAGTTTATAGCAAAATGAAAGACGACAGATGTCAAAATGCTAATTTTGTCGAGTATTCACATAAACAAAGTTGATTGTCGTAAGTGAAGGTGAACAGTTGGAGAATCAGTGTATTGGATCCGTGCATTCGGCTTTAAAGTGACAGCAGCTTTGTAACTTTTCTACAAGTATTTAAATGAGTTTAAGTTAGTCGTATGCTAGTATGTCAGATGGAGCATCACTGACTGGCTTAAACCATGATGGCATAATGTGCATTTATACAACAATAATAAAATAATGCGTTGACAAAAAAAAAAAGGAAATTTACTTTTGATAATTAAGTACTTTTGAGAACAAACACTTTTACTTTTACTCAAGTAAAAATTTGCTTTTACAACTTTCACTTGTAACGGAGTAATATTTGACCAGTTGTACTGTTACTTTTTCTCAAGTAATGAAGTTGTGTACTTTGTCCACCTCTGCCGTATTCACTAGTTTTTATTCGCCCGCTAAAATATATAAGTGGAGAAGTGTAGGGAATAATGAGGGTAGCCTTTAGGGGACGAATTCACATGAACACAGCCGATGTCATTGATTAGTTTAAACATGCTGACTCTTCAGAAACTGTGGATTAATCAAAATTAAACGAAATAAAATTTGGCAAAGGTTGCGTTTGTTTTGTTTTATGCGCAGTTCTGTGATCATGCTGCTCCATCTGAAAGCCAGAGGGCGCTCTCGCGCAGAAACTTCATATATGCCCAGCAGAAATATGATAACCAGGAAGTCCCAATGGGCATCATACTATCACTGTGACTGAATAAACATAAGATTGAAATGCTTTGATTGATTAAACAGGACTAATAAACATGATCATGACAGTATATGGTTTATACTAATAATAAAGTATATTTAGCCTTCAATGCTAATCGACATAGCCTTTATCACTGTATAGAATACTGTGAAATATGTTGTGTGTAATAAACCCCATCATCTTACAGAAGGATGCACAGCAGAAGTAACAGAAAAAACGTGTTACTTTTTATAAGCAACTCAAACTTGCAATGCTTCCACATGGAGCAGCATTTACTACTGATCATTGTGGCGAGGTTGACGAGCGAGAGACGTAGGAGGATTGAATGAGACTGGTGCGGGATTGAGAATGAGCGTCACCTGCGAGTTCTCTCATGAGGGAGCTCGGAGCCATCTAAGGACGAGTGACACCAGTGAAGGAAGAGAGAGGACCTGTGGCCTCATTTATAAATGTTGCGTATGCTGCTCTCTATGCAATAATTGCTATTTATAAAAAGCAAACTTGACGGAAACATTTGCGTTACTTCAGGCAAGCTCTGACCCAGGCGTACGCGCAAAAACGGGTGAAATGAGAAATGGTCACACCGCCAGCAGATAGAAGAAACACGTGAAACTGTGTAGACCGTTGTGTAAAAGAAATGGCAATACTGCTTCTCATAAATAACATGAAGACTTCACAAAGCAAGTCTTACAATTAACAGCCTACACGAACACCCGTTTGATCGATGTGCAGTGTAAAACAAACAAATTAAAAAAGAAAATTATAACAGAAGCATCATAAAAGGCTTCTGTTGAAAAATTAACACATATTTGCAAAAAGACAAATGAAATATGTTCTGCAACAATATTGGCATGTTATGCAGTTCATCCTCATAAATAATCTGGATAACAGAATGAAATGTACAAAACTGATATTCTCGTTAATGTGTCCGTCTGGCGGAGCAGATATAGATGCAATTAGACAGATACAGAGATAGATAGATAGATAGATAGATAGATAGATAGATAGATAGATAGATAGATAGATAGATAGATAGATAGATAGATAGATAGATAGATAGATAGATAGATAGATAGATAGATAGATAGATAGATAGATAGATAGATAGATAGATAGATAGATAGATAGATAGATAGATAGATAGATAGATAGTCCACTGGGAAATGTTGTTTTCATAGTAAACATTTCTTCTTAGAATCATGGTATTCATGCATATGCCTTTAGTTTGTTTTATTTTTGATAAAATAACGCATGTATTTCTCAACCATTCAGAAAGAAAATGAGAAATTCTCCTCAAGAGGGGTCAGCTCCGGTGTCCCCTTTCCCCACCCGTGGCACACACACACACTCTGGCGATGGAGCGCTAGGCGCTTTTTTGCCTCAACTTTGATGTCCGACCATTTCTTTTTTTTAATTCGGCCACGGTCCGAGGTTGTGAGGCTACAGCATTTACGGCATCTTTTGCCACTCGTGCCTTTTTGGCATTAGTAATGCCCACACTGTGCCCTCCAAACAACATTTTTCTCCTCTTTTCCACCTCGCCAACGAAAACTTCTACTTCACATTGAAAGTTACGTTTTTTTGATTACCTCTCTGTGTTTGCTTGTGATTTCACAATCAATGAATTTTAACTTGTGGGCGTTTCACAGACTATTTATGGGCAATTATGGGCATGACATGAAGCCGCAAAAGCTGCGTTACATTTAGAATTGATTGTGATCTATTAAGGGAAAGCTGCTTAGGATATTGCATTTTATAAATCCGAATATTTGTGTCCTTATGCACCTCCTATGTTTAATCCGTACACCACTTCTGATGCAAATCCTACGCAAAGTTTCATAAATGAGGCCCCAGGCCGAGACTTTTTTTTATTATATTACGCCTTTATAATTCAACATGATACAGTCTCGATACAGCAATAATGCTGCCACTTCAGCTCTAGTCTCTTCTATTATTCAAAAGGTTGGGGTTGGTAAGATTTTTTTATGTTTTTGAAAGAAGCCATATTTTATTATATGTGTATGTGTCGTCTGTGAGGGGCTGCCGGCGTTACCTTCTTTTAGTTTAGTTTATTGATTCAAATATTTTAAATGTTCGCTGTTCCCTCCTCGTTCCCTGAACAAAGAACTGTGTTACAATCATTGAGCCATTCTTCATTGACTAGATCCACAGAAAAAAAATTATAATATTCGTACTAAGCCTAATCGGTTTAAGCGCGATTAATTGCGATTATGCACGCATCCCTACTCAATATTGATTCTTGTTTGTTGAACTGTTGTATAAAATCGGTATCCCATTGTACTGATATTCAGGAAAAACAGACCTATTAAAATAAATTAAACAGTATTCCTCAACTATATCAAATAAAAAAGGGCATATTTGTTAGGTTTTGTCTTTTGTTTTTTCAAAGTAGGTGACACTTGATCAATGTGTTAAAACAACCAATTCTGTAAGCCATGTCACAGATCAAAGTCATCATTAATGTCAGACTGTACGATAGTCAAGGTGCGCTAAAAACGGACGCACACAAGAAAACTCATCCGGAGTTTTATATCCTCAATCAATGAGGTGTTTGGTGACAGTGAGCTGCATTACACACAGGATTGAAATGGTAGCTACAAAGAAATCTCTAGTGCACATTTTGGCCATAGTTTTTCTTGAAAAACGAAGATAATTTTACGTTTGTCGTGGGAGAAGTCAAATCTTCTGACATTCCCAGAATTTCGTCTGAGGTAAAATTAAATTTTAGCGGACATCATTTTAGCGGCTTCCGGTGAACATGTCAAACTAATGATCAAATACTTCAGGTTTTATCCGTGGATCAGAGGAATCTTTTAGGATTGCCAGAATTTGTTTCAAACGGCCATATCGTGGCCAAAATTGCACAATGTGCACCCGGCTTTAATCAATATAAACACATATACAAACAGTTTTGCATTGAACATGAAGCATTGAAGTTGCATTGAACATGAAGCATTCATTCAAAAACAAACTTGCAATCATAATTTTCACCGAGAGAAGTTTTGCTGCCGTGTGGATAAAGGTTACTACACCGATATTTCATTGTGTAAGTTTTCAGGTTAGAGAAGGTCTGCTGACTTCTGCTTCATCACACAGATTTGCAGAGGGTAAAACTCTGAGGGTAAAATAAGTTTCACTTTTCCCACAATTCCCCTTTGATTTGGAGCTATGAGCCCACAGACACATTTGGCCTAGTTTTTTGCCGAGACCACCGTAAACTTTGAGCAAAATGATTGCTCACGGCCTGAGAGCTGTAGCTTATACATGTTTACACCGGAATGATAAACGTGTTCGGAAGCTCGACGTACCAACAGATGTAACTTATTCTCATATAAGTTGTTGTTTTTAATTACATTCTTAATTATAATTAACCACATATTTTACTCTAGAACACCGATCGACTCTAAGCAAAAGAGCCCCTAATGAGTCAATTTTTTTTTTTAATCTGGCCTGTAGCAGCTCCACTTTGGGACAGGACTGAGTTAGCAATCGGATTTCAAAAGCCCTTAAAATGCAGCAGCCGTCGCTAATGTTGTGTGAGATTCGCCTGAAGTCTGTCAGAGAGATGAAAATCAGGCTCCCTGATGTTTTTTTCCCCTCTTCCATTAAACAGACAAAGTGATGGGTCCTACAATTTGTTTTACTTAATTTATTTATTTGATTAACTTTATATTGTGACCTTTATTTTAATCAGTTGAGTATTTAGCAAATGCGTGTACTTTTGTACATGTACATGTGTAGAATCAATACAATTTTGTTTGACTTGATGTTTGCTGATGTATGGCTTAGATATGTCACATTCCCAAAGGTTAAAGTGCTTTGAAAATCAATTTTTTTTTCCAAAAGAAAAATGCTTCAAGTCACCTCTATTTCTATAGCGTTTATACAATACAGATTGTTTCAAAGCAGCTTTACAGAAAAAAAGTAATTGATCAGCTGAGGTGAGATGGGTGTTCAGTCAGTTCAGTTTAATAATTGTGCAAAGATTGTCAAATATGAATTAAGATTAATTCAGCGAAAATGCAGCTCTAGAGAAAACATTGATGTCATCATCCAGCTCAGTTCAGTGTTCATCCAAAAGTATCAGTGCAGTCAAATCCATAATATTCCTGAATAGTAAGGCTGGTATGGATATAGTTTTGTTTTCCACTGGGATGCTGCAATAACAGAGATATTTGCAATGTAAATACAAACAAGTCAGTTGTTGAGTTGGTAAGGCATTAGTCACCTTTAAATGTATTATTAATTTGTGTTCACATCACTCAACAGGCTCGAATGATCAATCCCGAGTAGCAACAGTCAACATCACTGCACACATAGTCTGTGTATGCAGGGACATTCCTCATACCTCTTTGTTTGATGCGGTCCCAAAAAATAACACATTTTGAAGGGCTATCTGGCCCTTCTTTTTACCTCTATCACTTCAGCCGAATAAGAATCAAGACAACCCTACCCCTTCACGTGAACACGCAAAATGAAGTGGTAGGGGAAAGGAAAGGGTTAGAAATGGGATTGGGATGAAGTGTCCCCGATTAAGCAAGCCAGAGTTGACAATGGCAAGGAACCCAAACTCCATCGGTGACAGAATAGAGGGGGAAAATACCTAGGGATAGATCTAATAGAGGGATAAAAATGCTTAGTTTGACTAAATTATCCACATACAAATGCAGCACCTTATTACTAAAACTACCAGAATTAAATAACTACCAGAATGGCCATAGCCGTTCATAGTAGACTGCACTGAATTTCAGTTTTGTCATGTCCTATTTACATTCAAAGCTTTTATTGAAGATTTATATGTCTGCCATTATATTTTATAATGAACAATATGGATTAAACGGATGGAGCACATAGCACTAAGCAATCTTTTTTTGTAATATATAATTGTATAAGAGCTACTAGACCGTGGTCTAGCGGGAAAGCAAAGTTTTTACCGCAGTGAAAATGTTGTTTTTGAAAGTCTAAATGCCAACAAATATGGATTGAAGAAGAATATTTTATTAGATAAAACATGTTGTGAATTTTGGAAAGTATTTGATCTATCTTTTTTCAATACATTTTGACTTTTGAACTTTACAACGCTCTGGAGTTATTGGAAATGTTTGTATCACATGAATCGGAAACAAACCTATGCAGCCTTCAAGGCTCTAAACTAAAACCTCTGCGCCTGTCAATCCCTTTCTTGTTGACATTTCAAAGTCAAAGCTACGTTTTAGCTTAGCAAATGTATATAAAAACAACTAGTAAGTTGGTAGGCAACAGTGTAATAGAAATAGGCATGTTCACTGAAATAATATGTGTTATAAGCATAATGTAATGATCTGGATGAACATTTAAAATACATCTGTGCTTCCCAGCTCCTGAAAAGCACCAGCCACCACTGACTTGTGGTTCAGAGCCAGAAAATACCATGAAAATTGACCTGCGAGAGCAGGAGGAAAAATCAAACTTGGGTTCGGCCCAAGCAATTGAACTGAAGGCCTCCACAGACATTTTTTTACTAGCTTTTCATTGAAAACATGTTTCTGTACAGTTATCCGAGGTTCAGACCAGACATGTTTTTATATGTTGTCATCTTTCTCCAATTCCACTCAAATCATACAGCTATTTTATTCTTTCTGAAGTTTAGGAAGATTGACTTTTGTATGTCTGAGGATTTAAAGTGTGTGTCATTGTGTGTTTCTTTAGGACGATTACTTCAGAACCTGGAACCCCGGCAAAGCACAAGACCAAGGTAAGCACATTCAGCACAAACGTGTTTGTGTTCCTCCTTCACAACTATTTTCTCTGTTGCTTTTATCCATTTGTACACCTGACCCTGTAGTCTCGCCTCTTTCTTCTTTTTCCTTTTTTTTTTTTTTATACCTGTTATATCTCTACACCCAGATTAATCATAAAAAAACCCTCCAATCCAGTGCTGGAATCTCCATTTCACTGAATCGATCCTCATCTCTTCTCCAGACATTAATCAATACATGAGACACACACACACACACACACACACACACACACACACACACACACACACACACACACACACACACACACACACACACACACAGCTAAATTTAAATTAAGACATATCATAGACTATCATTAGATATATAATTAGACCTACATCCTAAAAGAAAACTTAACGTCCGGCAAAAAGGTTTAATCAGATTTATCTAATTTCTGGAGAAAATGTGCGCACACATTCAGCAATCATGCAAATCCAACAAATTTGTTTTAGAAACATTTTTCCTGAATCATCAGGTAAATTAAAGAGCTCAAATGATTGACAAAGTAATTTTACTGGCCAGTCTCTGAATATATTGAGAACTCTCATAAAGGAAATATGTGTTGTGCATGTAGTGATAATTAACAATCTCAGCGTCACTGTTGTCACCTCATATTCTGGCCTCAGCAGGTGCAATCATGAGTTTGAATGACGCAGCGCCAAAAAATATGCAGATTTAATTTTAATTGTTCACTTAGTAGATTTGGTTCAACAAGGTATATGACAAGATATCTGCATGTTTGAATTAAATTGATTGTTTAAAAAGTATTTGTCCTTAAATTTTGAGAAGTGAATTTAAAACATTTTGAAACTAGTAAAGGGTTTTTGGATTCCCTTATTCAAGGTAAACGCAGAATCAGCGTGACGTCTTAAGGATTCACAGATGAACATCTGTAGAGCTGCCGTCACTGACACATGCAATGTTTATGCTCTGCAGGAAATCATTTATCTGATTAATCACATATTAACTGTTTGACTTGAATGACTGTACTGTACTAATATAATTCAACATGCATGGTACAGTCTCGATACAGCAATAATGCTGCCACTTCAGCTCCAGTCTCTTCTATTACTCAAAAGGTTTGGGGTTGGTAAGATTTTTTTATGTTTTTTTCTGCTGCTCATCAAGGCTGCATTTATTTGATCAATATACAGTAAAACAATATTGTGAAATGTATTTTCTTTGAATATATTTTAAAGCTACACTTTGTAACTTTTCAGTCCACTAGAGGGCGCCTATTCAAAACAAAGGTGTAGTTTGATGACGCCAAGTTTGAGCTCCGAATCTTGGGACATGTGGTCTTTACCTCACAGCCGGTGGGAAAGAATCGGGATAGGACTCTGGCAGAAATCAAGATCATGTATGTGGTTATTAACGTTACTGTAGTGTAAAGCAGAGCAGGACCGAGTGTTGAGGAGCTGAGTAAGGCTGCTGGAGCGATTTTTTACGCAAACACACACCTCGCGAGCAGCGGGACTGTCTGGACAGTCGCCGGCACCATTTCTGCTTTCCCGGTCATTTTTCCGGGTTATTTTAGGCATATATAGATGATTTGCATATGCCAAGGTTATGGGTTTGGCACATACATAAACCTTGCTCTGCAAGTTGCTTTGAATAAAAACAACTGCCAATTGAATTAATTAGATTTAGTTATTAGATTAGTTTGAAAAAAATATAAAAATCCCAGAAGGACCTCTTGGTTTGAAAAATCCTTCATGGAAGGAGATGCTTGTTCTAGAACTGCAATACAGGCTCACTTTCTTAAACAGGGTGTTTGATATTAATATAGATTCCACTCCGCTGAGCACTCCGGTTAATGATTATAACGAACCGCCATGAATGTCCAATCAAGATCAATTGTTTTTACAGAAACACCAATAGAGAACAGCAGACAGATGCAGGCATGACCACACCATATGGAGAGTGAGAGAATAAGTGTGTGTGTGTGTGTGTGTGTGTGTGTGTGTGTGTGTGTGTGTGTGTGTGTGTGTGTGTGTGTGTGTTTACCATCTGCACAAGTTTTATCCTCTGTGAATGACTCCTTTAAGAACTGCTACAAACCATCATTTCTGTAACTAATCCTGCACCTCTTACAAGCCACCCTCTTCTGAGCCCCTCACCTCACTAATCTCGGTAAATAGCTCCGCTCCAAAACCTAGTGAGCTGTCTCGCCGTCTCCTGACTATAGAGGTTACCTTCTTACCCCCTCTAATAAATGACTGACAGCCACATGTGCAGTGAGACGTATCGCATGTAGGACCATGAAAGGGAAAATAAAATCACAAAGCGGCAATAGAAATTCAGCTAAAAGAGTTGATTGCATTTTTGACAGAGTCACCGTCTCTTTTTGTACTCTGAAATGTGCTGGACTAACCTGAAAAAAGCAGGTTTTGTGTGCTGAGCTAAAGGAACTGTTTTAAGATACCATGGTTCTCTAAAAAGAAATTCCGGGCACCCATTACCAAAACTTTAATAATAAGATTCAAGTAAAAAAAAAAAAAATGTTTTACATTATTTTGTTGATTTCTGCTGCCAGTGTTGATCACTACATCAATTTAATATTGTGTGTTATTTAAAAAAATCTGTTGTAATTCCCAGCATGCTTTGCACTGGACAGGATCAGTAGGGTAAATGCTGAAATGAAGTGTTATTTTATGTGTTTAGGGAAGGTAAAGACCTGCTCCTGTTTAATGCTGTTATGTTTGACATTTAAAAGAGTTTTTGTTCTGTTAAAGTTTTTGAGGTGACCATTTGCTTGTGGTTAGGATGCGTGTGGCCACATATACATAACATTGACTCTATGATCACTGATATCTTACCTGTTCATTAAATTTGCAAGCTAACAGTCACATTTAGAATGTGCTAAGCTAGCTGTTGATTTTAACTGAAATAGATTATATTAATTGGTTCCAAGGCAACAACTCAATTTGTTGGAACAACATAATTTTTAACCCTCCACGCACACCATGGCAACATAATCGCCATTGGCTAGTACATTTTTTCGTTTACCCACCAGACTGATATACTATTTTATTTATATTAGTGCTGTCAAATCAATTAATCCCGATTAACGGCATTCAAAGTAAAATTTTGTGTTTACATAATGTGTGTGTACTGTGTTATTATTATGTGTATAGAAATATGCACACATGCATGTATATATTTATATCAGACATAACATTATGACCATTCTTTATGATGACATTCACAGGTGAAGTGAATAACACTGATTATCTCTTCACATGGGAACCTGTTAGTGGGTGAGATATATTAGGCAGCAAGTGAACATTTTATCCTCAAAGTTGTTCTGTTAGAAGCGGGGAAAATGGTTAAGCGTGAGAATTTGAGCGAGTTTGACAAGGGGTTCAACAGGGTCATGCGCGGCCAAAGCTCACTAATGCACGTGGGGAGCGAAGGCTGGCTTGTGTGGTCCGATCAATAGACAAGCTACTGTAGTTCAAATTTTTTAAGAAGTTAATGCTGGTTCTGATAGAAAGGTGTCAGAATACACAGTGCATCACAGTTTTTTTCATATAGGGCTGCATAGCCACAGACCAGTCGGGGTGCCCATATTGACCCCTGTCTACCGCCAAAAGCACCAACAATAGACATGTGAGCATCAGAACTGGACCACAGAGCAATGGAAGAAGGTCACGTTTCTTTTACATCATGTGAATAGCCGGGTGCATGTGTCGCTTACCTGGGGAACACATGGCACCGGGATGCATGACGGGAAGAAGGCAAGCCAGCAGAGGCAGTGTGATGCTTTGGGCAATGTTCTGCTGGGAAACCTTGGGTCCTGCCATCCATGTGGATGTTACTTTGACACGTACCTCCTACCTACACTCTAAAAATGGCTGGGTTAAAAACAACCCAATTGACAACCCAGCGCTGGGTAAATATTGGACAGAACACATGCTGGGTTAAATTAACCCAGTGGCATTTTAAATTTAAATGTTTTACCATTAATGGATTTGCTATTTTGGGTTATTGTTGCTGGGTTGTTCTTAAAAAATTTCCTGTGCATTAGCTTTAAAACTAGACAATCATGAAAGAACAAATAAAGAATGCATGTTTAGACTGTTAAAACAATCATTTTTATTGCTTGACAAATGGTACAACACACAAATGTGTTCAAATTGGCCACAATGACAACTACAAACCTAATATTTTCTGTCAATTTATTCACGTTTAAATCAAACTTTTATTTTGACGGGTTGCCGTGACTTTTGAGTCTGTGTTCATGATATGACCGCGCCCCCGTCATTCACACAGAGACGCAAAACATGGAAGAGTAATATTTAAATAGTATTTAATATACACAGACACTCATATATTCGGCTACAGTCTGGAATATAAAGTTAGTCTACATGTGAGTCGATGCTATACAGATACTATCGTCACATATTTAACATTTCAGTATGTACTTGGTACCGAAGTACTGGTACTTGTGACATCTCTACATAAAACCATGTTTAATTTTCGTTAGGGTATCATGGTTCTGTGTAATCACAAACTGTATTAATCTATCGTCTCACATGCTTAACGTTACCTAAACTAACACGAGTCAGTTACATTGCATCGGATTCTGAGGTAAAACTTTTGTCGTCTTAACGTAAGCTTAAGAATTGTTGCCGCGAAGAAAAAAAAAACTAAAATTATGCTAATTAAAATGATTATTAATGAAAATATATGAACTTATCTTAAAACATCTGCAACCAGTGGCTTTGTCTTTTGCATTGTCCTTTCAAAATGACAGTTTGGGAGCGAATTTAAACGAATCAAGGTGGGAAGCACGTGAAACAAGCGCTGGGTAGAATCAACCAAGCATTGCGACCCAGCAGGTTTAACCCAACGACTGGAAATTTGAAACTACCCAATGGTGTAAATGGTTAAAAAATAACCCAGCATTATTTAGAGTGTATAGCATTGTTGCCGACCATGTCCACCCTTTCATGGAAACGGTATTCCCTGGTGGCTGTGGCCTCTTTCAGCAGGATAATGCGCACACGTAGATAAAGTGTAATAAATAAAACCCTTTAATGTATATTTTTAATATTTTCATTCTATTAGTATGAAAGAAGACACTTTATGGTAGCAAAATAGCCAAAATTCACAAAATTCGAGCAAAAAATATATAGTTTGCCTATATAGTTTCTTGCCTTAAACTGCCAATAGTTTTCAGTTTTGAATGAAATTGGATGGATGCATGACATGCAGAAATCTGGCAAAAATAAGCGACCCTTTAAAACTCTCTGTTGTCATCTTCATGATGGACCTAAAACGCTGCCCATGTAGACAGATAGGTTTTGGAACACAGCTGAATTGTGGATAATGGCTGATTATTTTACAGTCATGCCTGTTACCGTACCCGTCCCAAACTTAAGAATGGTGTTGTTTCCACATTGATCTCCTAAATCACAGTTTATCGATTCACTTCTCCTGAATTTTCATTAGACGAGAGAGACAAGCAATTTAGAGCTCCATCTCTCTCTCTTCCTTTGCACTTCTTATAAACACCAGTTATGCAAACACACTCACATGGCGACACACACAACGTTAAACTATCTCTGACCGTGAAAGCAGTGTGTGGCTGAGCCTGAGTAATTTAATTAGCCTCAGTCTGTAATTATTCACTTTAAAGAGAAATGAGGGTTATGATCTTGTCCATTACAGACATGACAAGAGATATAAGGAGCTCAGAGAATAATGTGTGTGTTTCTGTGCGTGCATGTGTGTGTGCAACATTGTCTTTGCTGTAATCTGTTATTGTGGCACTGCATGCGCTCTCAGTGAATTTAATTGCGTGTGCAGGCCTCATTACAGCCTCGTTATGGGGAAATTCTCTCTGAATGCTTCATTTGCATTTGTATGGTTTTGGTGTTGAGTCAGCGTTTCAGCGCCAAACTGCAGTGGCAGCAAACACGGTTTCACAGGGACGGCAACACAACAATCTGCCCTTTAAACTGCCTGCAATTTATGCACAGGGACAATACGGCTTTATCTGGAGCTGGAGACTGGATCCATTTAACTGGTAAAAAAATAAATAAATAAAATACGCTCTCCGGTAGGTTTAAAGAGATGGAAAAAAGAAAATAAAGAGAGGAAGAGGAATTATATTTCTGGCCAACTCAAATATGAAACAGCCACTGAAAGATGTGGATGGAATATATGATAAACACTAACAGTTTTGAATGCAATAAGAGTGTGTGTATGGATGATTTGAGCACATAAGTTCTGATCTTCAAGCCTGAAAAATAGTTGTGATTGTCCACATGAAGACAGGGTAGGGATGTGTTTTTTACGTTGTGTTTTTAACTTTTATTTTATTTATATTGATGATATTTCAAGAAAAAATGTCTTATCACTAGGGAAAACATAATAGAACATTCAGTTTGGGGGCAAGTATGGATTGACACGTACAGTAGAGTGATTGTTTTCATAATGTTTACTTTTAATTGGGGGGGGGGGGGGTAATGGAAAAAACAAACTAACAAAAAAACCTCTGCAAACTCTTTCCATCTCTGTTTAACTGTATGTTGTCTTGCAAGTAAAATACCCTTCTTCATTTGGAATTTCCTCCCGAATTCACTTTCCCATTTCTGCTAGATGTGTTTTTTCTATTCTCCATCATTGCCAGATAGTGAGAAAATATTATTCTGGGATTATTATTATTATTATTATTATTATATACAAGACCCATATATCTTTGTAGTCAATATATCAACTTTTTATTGTTTTTAGATATAACAAAATAAAGTACATTCAACCAACAAAACAAACAGAAGGGGGAGCAACAGATTAGTCATAAATTATTTAAAAAAAAAAACACTACTATATATGATCATTCCTTTACATATTCCAATATGCTGGAAGAAAATCATCACCATGCATGCATCAGTGGTCCTAGGTTTAGCCTTGTTAATTCGTGTTGTACATCCACAAGTCAAGGAGGTTATGAATCCAGTCAATTTTTGCACACGTGTGGATTAAACCAGTTCTAAATTATTGTCTTCTTTGCTGCTATAAACCCAGCAAGCAACATTCTCTTTTGTAATGAACTTATACAGGCATCAGAATCATAATTTAGAAGACATACACCTGGATTAAACCTGTGATCAATTTGCAGCAGAGAGAACAAAACAAAGTTTACATTAGACTGACTACGATTGGACACTCCCAAAACGTGAAGAAAAGTACCTGATGCTGTGTTGCAGATATGGCAAGTTGATTGCAGTTTCATTTTCAACCCCTTGTAATGGGTTATGTATGCTCTGTGATTGAATTTAAAATTAATATGATGATGAGCCAAGTTTTTAGAAGTTAAGGTTAGATTAGACCACACACCCTCTCCCTGTCAACAGATAAGTTCAAATCGGATAATTCACGATTCCAGATAGATTTAATAGCAGGTTTTGCAATGTAATCATTAATTTTACTATATTAATGAGACAGATGACTGACCAGAGGGATACTACCCATTTTTTAAACTCCCTTTGACTAGTTCGCACTTACATCAAATTAAATAGAGTAAAGATTATGCGTATTTGGCGTGCTGTCCGGGGGCCTGAACCCAGAGTACCCCCGTGTGATAGAGATACTCTAGAACTGGACTGGAGTGTATTATAGATTGTGTTGACATCTAATAAGAGTTTGTTAGAATCAAGTGAGGAGATGGGGTGGTGGAGGGATGCTAAAATAAAAATGATCAACGAAAGAAGGTAAATCTGCTGTATATATATACACACCTCTTATCGTAGATTAGCTTGATGTGATCCACTTGGGTTTAATTAGGTTTAATTATTTGCACGTGCTCCTCCCGACATTTTGTTAATAAAAACACTTCAAAATAGTCCTGGAACCTATATGCCCTTTCCATGCTCAAGTGGAAAAAGACATTTTAATGATTTATTAATAACCTAGTGTTTTCCGTGCCAGTGTTGACTGAAAAGATGAAGCTGACGATGCTGACTCGTCATCTGCAGTAGTGAACAGTAGTAGAAACGCTCATAGATTTTACAATTAGAGAGATTTTGTTGTTTTTTTTTTGTTTTTTTTTGTTTTTTTCCTGTCATTTTAAGCTTTCTATAGATATATATTCTCATGCCTGTGAGGCAAGTAGCCTATACGCGGAGTTGCGGTTCATTTATGTGACAGAGGCGGAAGAAAGCGATCCTGTTTGTTTTCTTTATTTTATAAAGCAACTGTTTTGTTGTTATTGTGAGTGTACACAAAAAAGTAGAGCCTTTAAAGTTTGGATTAATGTATTACACTTATGAACAAAAATTACAAAGTAGTTAAGTTGAAAAAATGCGAGTGATGGTGACGGAGCCACCATGTTGTGCAGTAAAGGAAGCTAAACATCAACACTTGGATTTGCACCAAATATTAGCAAATGTTTATCTAGGTTAATCTTATAGCGAGCAGCCTTGTAAGGTTGCTATTTACGTGTAATGCAATTTATGTTTAAAAAGATAAGCCATTTTTGAGGTCGATGGATGATAGGTGAACGTTTGGATTTCCTGCTTGACGCTGTAATTACCACAAGGACCCACAGTTAAACGATCTGTCCCTTACGGACTGACTGCGTGACTTTGTTACTTCCTGTGGAGGTTTTTTTTTTTTTTGCGACTTACCAACTAATAAAACCTTGTTCGACTAAGCTTCTTTAGTTGACTAACATTTAGTAAAGTGAACAACAGGCCAACTCTTGAAATGTAAAGGGTTCAGCTGGCTTTAAAGGTGCCATTCTTTGCTTGTTTTCGAAGCTTTGATTATGTTTACAGTGTGCAATATAACATGAGTTCATGTTTCGCGTGTAAAAAAACACAGTATTTTTCACACAATTTACTTATCTGTACAGCGCTGTTTCCTCTGTCCTAAAAACGGCCTGATGATTTCCTTGTTCTATGAAGTCCCTCCTTCAGAAACACGTAACGAGTTCTGATTGGGCCAGCGCTTCCCGTGTTGTGATTGGACAGCAGCTTAGCGCACTTTGCCCAGAAAAGGTCCCGCCTCTTACCATAACGGGGAGATGCAAGCGCTGAATGCGCGCTCTTCTTCTCCACGTGGGAGAGCAACAAGACCACGCCCCCTTTTTTTGCGTGTTCTTGTGGGCGGAGGGTTAGTCAACAAACGGTTCTAGTGATGTCATTACATCCCTGCACTTCCTGCTGTAGTCCAAACCGGCCGTTCGCTGTAGGCTTTGAAAGGGAACTTCTGTTAAATAAAATATCTCGCTTGGCATTGAACTTTGAGCTTTATAATTTTACAGGTATTATTTATGCTCTAACAGCAACATTACACACTAACTAAAGTTTGATAGATGGAATCGCGAAGAACGGGACCTTTAAGCCTTATTTTAGCATTCACGTATAAGCCAAACACTTGCTTTAACACGCCTGCAATGAAGCCAAGTGTGAAAACAGCACAAAGTGCACACATCCGGAGAAAGAGAGAGAAAATAGGTAACGCGCCAGAAGGAATATGACATTATGATTTTAGTATGCCATTAAAAATGTATTAGAGATGTTTATTTCTTCATTATAAGCAGATAGTTTGAGACAGAGAGATGAGATGGCAATAGCGTCAGCCAGCAGTGATCCACTTCTCTCATCATTAGCGCTGTGCCGTCTGGTCTGGTACAGGCCGTGTCTTGGCCTAGATTCACTATGCAGAGAAAATCCCACGTGGGACTGTCACACGAGCACAAAGACGTTATCTACATAAGACATGGCAGGAAAAATATGAACTGTAGCAAAAGCTATGTAAGGTTCATTGCGTTTGCCACAAGCATCACTGTAAATGAAAGTCAGCGATACAGTTTGAAGTTCTCTCATGTGACAATTCAACACAGGAATACTGTACTCTCTCTACCAGAGTGATTCATCTCAGTCAGCATTCAGATCGGACCCTGTCTGAGGACGTCTCTTATCAAAGCAAAAGCTGTGAACTGCTGCAGTGTGTGCAGAGGCCAGCGGAAAAGCATTTTTTATGGTCAGTATATTTTCTCAATGCACAGAAAGTTAAGTTTCAAACTGACATCTGGTGCATCAAAGAGAGAGAAAACGATCTGATTGGTCATTGGGTCTTTAACCTCTTGACCAGTCACCTGGCACTAATTAGCCCTGCTGCATTCACCTCCTCTCACTTTCTTGATTTCTTCGTTATGATAAATAGAAAGTAATTGGCCAAACGTTTGCTTCGGGTTTGTTGCTGGCTGACGATCAATAACGGAGAATTCTGATTGGCCTTTCTCTCAATCTCACCATCCCTATTGGTCTCCGAGGGCAAATCATTGATTATTATGCTCGACACATTGGCATGTGGTGTTGAAAGCAGAAATGTTCTTGAATGAATGGATTCTTTTCTTCTTCTTTTTTTTTTACTGTTTTCCTCTTGCCGTAATTAATTGGGTAGCGATAATTACCTGCAGTGAGATGGTGCTTCAGCTTTCTTTTGAGGTCAGATGGTTTTGAAGGAGAAATTCATTTATAGAAAAGGAAAAACAGGTTCTATGATGTGAAGAGATGGTAGAAGATTTTGCATTCACATACTGGTTCATGCTATGTTCTGGACCTTGCGATTTGTCATTGGAAAGATTTGCCTCTAGCTACATTTTTGCAAAACTCATAAAACATACTAATGCGTAAAAATAACAATTTCCAGCTGAAATGAACACTAGAGGCAGTAAAACAGCAACAGATTGTATTCCTTTTCACACAAAATTATACAGGGGCAGATTTGTGCAGTTGATATAATTTCATTAAAGAAAACAGTGTTAAATAAATGATTTAATATTCCAATAATAATCACACTAGTTCATCCACTATTCTTCCATCTTTCTTTGCAGTTGCCGAGCAAACTAGTAACTGAACGTTGCTCATCCAGTCCGGTTATGAAACCAGTGCTTGAAGTGGGCCGGTATTTCTATATTTTAATCTCCAGCATAACAACACTTTGTCTTGAGTATCAGCACTTCTAATAAAATAATAATAGTATGTTTATTTTTTGTGGCGCCTTTCAAGAACCCTTTGTCGCTTTACAATGGGTCGGTTTACAACTGCTCACAGGTTCGTACTCGTACCACTCCGAAACATAGAATCAGGCCTTTAATGAATTGTACAAAACACGTGTTCAGAGCTTTTGTAAACCATACGAGCTGACTGGATCAATTAACATGCATACAATTTGCATGAGTGGCGGACCGTTACCCTGCGCTCCAAAAGTGTGATAAGATTCAAGCTTTTCCTATCACCTTGCAGATGATTCGAATTCTATTGAAAGTGTAGCAAAACATTACGGAAAGTCGAACATGATCTAAAGCTGCCACTACTGTGGCATGTTGTAGCTATTGTTTATACATGTGTACAGGTTGCTATTTTTCATTAAAAAAGGGAAAAAAGTTAACATAGAGACAGAGTGCATTTAGGCCACGCCCAGGGGGGTGGGGAGGGGTTGTCTTGGGCAATCCAACACTCTCCATTGACTTTGTATTGTGTGAAGCAGTCAATGTCTAAAAGCTGATATGTGACAAGGTGTACAGCAAACAAGCTACAAAACAAAGAACTACGTTTTTATAAGCTGTCGACACAAAAATATATAATAAGAGGTAAAGCATTAGCTGGAAGAATAGAGAAAATTTTGGGATCCTGACACTCAGTATGCTTACAATTGCAGTAAACGTTTTGTTACTGTTAAGTCAAATATCCAAATGTCACTTTTATATAATTTTTCCTGTCTCTGATTATGTTCCCCTCCAGTGGGCGTAGTACTTAGTGTAATATAACATGTCGCTCTCTGTCTCAATTGCCTGTATCCACTTGTGTGTCCTTAAACGCTTGTTTTTTGGGTCGACAGCTTATAAAAACTTCTGGGTTTTTGCACTCTAAAGAATGCTGGGTTAAAAACAACCCAAGTTCGGTTGAAAATGGACAAACCCAGAAATTGGGTTGTTTGAACCCAGTGAATGGACCCATTCAAACAACCCATTTTCTGGGTTTGTCCATTTTCAACCCAAATTGGGTTGTTTTTAACCCAGCATTTATTAGAGAGTGTTTCTGGGTTTTTTAGCTTGTTTTCTGACACCTGGTCACATATCAGTTTTTTTTTTTTTTGGATTAAGTCAGAAATGACAAGGAAACCGCTTCACGCAATACAAAGTCAATGGAGATCGTTGGTTTGTTGGTGGGCGTGGTTTTAAGATTATGACGCGTATCGCTCTGTCTCTATTGGCCCCTTTCACACCAGACGTGAAGTGGAAAAGCGAATATTTTGCTTGTGAATATTTTGCATCAAAACCATTCACATCAGCCGCGACACAAATTTGCGACGTTTCAGAGCTCCAACATTCCAAAACATTTGTGCCGTTAGCCACGAACGTTAGCCAGAAAACATGGACACTTCCTCATGCAGTCAAATATAATTATAAAATCTAACACATTTGTGTTGCTCTAAATGTGAATTATTATAGTGAGTTTATACTTTACTTCAGTGTTTCCCAACCTTTTTTCAGTCATGGCACCTTTTGAAAAGGTTCTAAATTTTATGGCACCCCCTCGCATACATTACGCTAGGGGTGTAACCACAGATATGTATACGTAGATACCTCATTAGCGACTGTCTTATAGGCCGCTATACGTTAGCCGTCCGCCATTTTAGAACGGTCAAAGCCGGTCGTGAACGCGCTTTGTGACAATTCAAATGTCACACTGCACGTGCAAGCTATGGTTGACAGGGAAAAGCAGTGCATTTGTGCATTCTGGCAGCGTCTCGTTGATCACTCGCACCTGAAACGTGTATTACAAATACAGACTATAATATCATCCATTCTGTCACATTTGCTGGTGTTCTCCTCCGAGATGTGCTTTGATTTATGACAGGCATCATATATCTGCTGAAAAGGCCCCATTCTCAAACACACATGCATATAATATGCTGTATAAGTTGTTCACTTGATAAATGTAACATAAAAGTTAAGATACGCTTAGTTTAATCATTTAAACAGGCCTTGGACGTTTGGGCAAAATCTTCTGGCAGTAATGTTTTTGTGTATTTTATTGTATTTATTTCACAGCGCTGGATGTTATTTGGTGATTGTGAAACACACGAAACTCACTGCACTACATGATTTTATGGTGAAATCGGTTATCTTTCTTGTTAATAAGGTCAAGTTGATCATTTAATTCAGCGCGAGCATCGTGGCAAAAATAGACAACAGACTCGCTGACAGAAGGGCATGCTTATACGACAATTCACCATGACGTCACAACAGTAATAAACGTTCTTCCGGGTGGCAAAAGCCGAAGCGTTCCTATGGCAACGCGAGTATTCAGACATAGTTAACATGATTATTGAGGGACCGATTAATTAATTCAGGAGATAGCAATACATGAAATGCCTAACCTTGGTCTAGTAGATGTAGTGCTAGTCTAATACCACAATTTTTAAATGAGCTTCAGCCTACCATTGAGTAGTTATTTTAGTGACTGTTGCTGTTTGAATTACAATATGTTAGGCTATCGTAGATAGTCTATTTCCCTGTTCTCTGCTTTTCAACAAATCCTTTGCACACATTTTTTCTTTATTTTTTGTATCTGAAGCTATAGCAGCAACATTGAAAGTTCCGGTGTCTGTGTTTAACACGAAACCTTGTGTGATTGCGGCCGGCTCGCGGTGCAGTCATGCTGTTTCCCAGCTGATTTGATGCAATGATCCACTTTAATGACTAGTGGCATCTGCAATATCTCACAAACTCCCGATGTTAAAATATGTTATATTTATAATTTTATATGGAACTAATCACTACACCTGTTAGCAGTCATGTAAACATCCATTATTGATATAAAATAGCCGAAATCACATGAACAATCACACAAAAACCTTATTCCATAGTTATCGTGTGTTTATTAGCTTCTTAGTTCACGCGTAGAAATTTAGAATAGGCCCGTTCGAGCCAGAATGAGGAAATGTCCGAGACAGTGGGAGAGAGGTCTGCGCATGTTTTAACTCTTTTATATCGAATAATTCCGTGAGAAATGAATAGAAATGGTATTCTGTATGACGAAATATTTTGCAAACGTGATATGTCAATATTTCTCCAAATATGAGGACTTTTAAACTAAGAGCTAAACTGCAAGCTGTTCTTTGCGATCTCTGTGAACACAAATGAGCCAGTGAAGACGAGAGAATAAAGTGCGTCTGATAATCTATTCAAAATATTGTTCATAACGGATCGATAATAATGCACTCCTGACATAAATTAAGAATTGAATGTCACTGCAACCCAGTTTTATCATAAACAGTGTTCAAATATCAAAGCTGGAGTCTTTAATCTTTCTGATGATACTGAGTTTGTCCAGATAATGTGTGATGAGCAGTGAATGTTGAACAATAGTAATCTGAGGCCGTATGATCTTTGAATCGTAAGGGGTTAAAAGAGATCTAAAGTTTACTAATATTAGTCTCGAAATTCCCCAGCTGAAGATAATTATGCTCTGCTATGATTTTGTAGATGGACAATTTTGAGAATACTTCTCTGTAGCGCCACTTTTGACGACGTCCACTCGCTTTAGCCTCCTCACCCACAGGTTTTGCTGCATATATTTACTTCTTTCTGAATGAAATCGATAAAATCCTACACCTTTTGCTGTGTATCTGACGGCGCAACCCCAAACACAACACGTTTTCGTCATACTTTCAACTTTAAACAACAGCAATGTTCTTAACTATGTTACTATTTGTGTTATGTTACTACAGTAGCCGGCTGATCTCTTCAGTTTGTCAGTAGAAGCCGCTCGCGTTCTGCCACCCGGAAGTATCTTGAGGCGATTGTTTACAAACATTCTGAAATGGTCTATAGAACAGCAGAAATATGTCGTTTTCTCTTCTTTAAATACTCTTACATTTAGTTTGATTTAAACACTTTCAAAGGGTCAATGTTTGTTTTCACATACATTTTCCAGTTCTTTGGGCCTACTGGGAATTGAAATTTAAGAACCATGAAGCCTGTTACTAACAAGTGTTACGTGTTTTTGTGTAGATCCACACATTATAATTTCTAAACTAACACAGACGTCTCACCTGAGAAAGGTTTCTTCGGGAAGTTAAATCGCGCCGGGCTTTACAGAGTTTCACAGAGGCTGCGCAGCTAGGCGCAGTGTTCTTTTTTCCGAGTGATGACTGACAGCATCTGAAGTGTTGACGTGTGTTGACCGTTCTAAAATGGCGGCTCGTCAACGTGCCTGGAGCGTTCGAATGAGGTATCTACGTATACATATCTATGGGTGTAACGGGATTGCTCACAGTTTGGTTTGTATCACGGTTTTAGGTTCACGGTTTCAGCACGGTTCAGTATTTGCTATGTTCAGGGAAAAAAGTAAAAAATACAAATAAAGAAATTAAGAACAAATAACTTAAATACAAGATGCAGCACAATTCTATTGAGTAAATATAATAATAAAATAACAATACTTTTCAGGTTTTTCAGGTGGTCCAACATTAGTTTTTAGGACCTTTAGGATGGCAATGATGAGCAATCAATGGTCCTCCCTGTAATTATATCATTAGAAGAACTATGCTACTTTTTCATAAGGTCAAGTTCAAGTTAGAATCAATAGGTTTAAAGTCTGGACCTTCTTTAATTTTTTTTATTTTTTTTTAAATAAAAAACAATAATCTTGAATTAAGTTTTGTGCTCATGTGTAAAATGTGTTTGGCTAATAATGGCTTTCAGATATTCCAAGAGAAGACAGGAAATGAACATTTTCAGTGTGAGAAATTTTAAGTAAAGATAGTTTTACTTCCCATGGCACTTTGTAAACAAGTGATTGTTACTATGCTATTACATGTGTAGATGAGACCACAAAAGACCATTTTGCTAAAATAAATAAACAAAGGAACGAGCAAACAAATAAACCTGACGGGGGAGCATGCCCTGAGACCACATTAAACGATTCACACTTCAACCCCCACAATGTTCAAACCAAAACTATGCCCTTGCAACCGAGGGAGACAACCAGCCCCATCCCACACACACACCCATTTCTTTGGAGACACTGGCCAGAACTAAAGATAAACATTAATAATACATATACTAAGACAGGTGATGTGTCTCTAGTGAGTGCTAATGTGGCTGTGGTGTTGTTTTGCTCAGGTCGGACTGCAGATGTTGTTTGGATGGTGAATTTGATAAAAGGTCTGTGGTTTGAATGGATAATTTCAGTGGGTCTCAGCAGCAGTCCTGAATGTCTGCCGTACTTTTTTGTATGTCTGTCTGAAGATGAGAGCTGCATCCTGACAGGTTGTCATGAAAGCATCCATCAAATCTGTTGAAGTGGCGTTTAGCTTTTGCCTTAGTGATTGCTGTAATGCTGTAATTCACATTCAAACACTGTCAACATTATTTTTGCTATTCCTGCACTGTTCAAAAATCATATTGGAAAGATTGCATTCATGAGTTGGACGTCACCACCAATTCATAATTACGAGTGAGAAACTATTTTTTTAGGACCAGTTTCTAAAAACATGTCAGGTCATGGTCTGTATTAATACAAATGTATGATAAATGCTGATTAATATCGTGAAAGTTGAATCTCAAACACACTTTTGTAAGGAGACAGTTTGTGTATCTAGATTATTTTTAATTGGCATAATTTAATATTTTTAAATATTTTAAAGTATGTTTATTATATTTACAATATGGAGTTTTGAAATAAAGAAAGAATGTATTTTATTTACAATTCAGTTAATTCTTCCTGTTGGAAAAAGGAGTGTGAATGATGTCAAACCATGATTAAATATTTTGAAGTAGTTTTAATTAGTATGTTAAATAATGAAATGCAGTTCTGTATATCTCTAATACATTTGTGTTGCTGTAAATGTGAATTATTATAGTGAGTTTATACTTTACTTGACTCTGAATTTAGTCTCTCTCTCTCTCTCTCTCTCTCTCTCTCTCTCTCTCTCTCTCTCTCTCTCTCTCTCTCTCTCTCTCTCTCTCTCTCTCTCTCTCTCTCTCTCTCTCTCTCTCTCTCTCTCTCTCTCTCTCTCTCTCTGTGTGTGTGTGTGTGTGTGTGGGCGGGCATGTTTTTGTGAAATATGAGGACACAAATGTGTATAATGACATTGGCCATGTCCCCACTTTTCAAAATGCTTATAAATCATAATAGTTGAGTTTTTATAAAGAAAGTAAATATGTCGAATGTTTCCTGTGATGGGTAGGTTAAGGGGCGGGGGCAGTGTAAGGGGATAGAAAATATGATTTATACGGTATAAAAACCATTACGCCTATGGAATGTGTGTGTGTGTGTGTGTGTGTGTGTGTGTGAGTGTGTGTGTGTGTGTGTGTGTGTGTGTGTGTGTGTGTGTGTGTGTGTGTGTGTGTGTGTGTGTGTGTGTGTGTGTGTGTGTGTGTGTGTGTGTGTGAGTGAGTGAGCTGGTTGGTCAGTTTGGGGTGGAATTGATTTTCTTGGTTCAGTGTATCAATTTGCAAGAGAGACACTTGAAAACAAACAGTGTGCAAAGCAAACACTGAAAACAAACCACAAAATCAATCAGGACAGCGAATCTGAGAGAGACGGACAATGAAATGAAGAAGAGCAGAAGTGTGTGTGTCCAATGTGTAGATAAAAGCCGGTTGTTTTAGATTCATTTTCTAACTCCAGGGACCGTGACGCATCTCTCATACTTGTCCAGAAGAACTTTTCATTTCTCAGATGTTGCTCTTCCATAGCTCACGAGACTTTGTGGAGTTTTATGTTATGCTTTTTTTCCATATCAACCTTGTCTTATGCTTCTCATAGACATAAATGAGTCAGAAGATACAGAAAAAAGTTCAGTATGGTTCTATTAAACGCTGGAGTTCTTGAATTTCTTTAATCAATTTTAAAGCAAACTTTACACCAAAAAAAATATTGCATAATACTTTCATGATCCTATGGCGGAAACACCTAATGAAAAGTAATAACCGTAATCAGCAATAGGCAATCCCACATATAGCTTTATTTGAATGTTTCAGTGTGACATACCATGAAACAGAGTTGTTACAAAACATAAGAGATGGTGTCACGACTATTTCTACAATTGTTCCAAAACAAACTATTAATGAGTAACCATAAAAACGTATAATTCACTAGCCTGACTTGGTCATAGTCAATTCTAGTCAGAATATGAGTCTAAAACTGCTCCATTGGGCTGTGATTATGGGCCGGGTTTTCTGCCGAACCAGGAAAGACCTCAATTGGATAGACCTACAACCAATCAGAGCAACAGAGCGACGCATTGTCAAATGTCAACATAGTTCAACTGCACTGTGTTGCCCATGGTGTTGCCAAGTCCGCGTTTTTTTTTTTTTCTTTTTTTTTCGCAGGTTGTTTTCTATGTCCGCGGGTTGAAGCAACCGTTATGTGAGACCCATGAGTGTGAATTTTAGCAGGCAACCTTGCCAAAATAACACACATTTTACCCCCCAAACACCATTTTTCCCCCGGAGAACCCCCCGAGCAGCTATTGTTTAGGGCTAGTAGTTGGCGGGTTTTGTTGTAAAAACTTGGCAACCCTGTCTACACGCAAGCTGGAATCAGGCTGGAATTCATGATCTTTGCCGGTGTTGTAAATAAATAACATAATTTAATGATACACAGAGTACTTAACATGATCATCATTTCTGAGAGAAATTGTGAAGGTGAATGCATATACAAACTAGCTCTCTGTTTAGGATTTGAAAAAAATATAATCCAAGGCCCTTTGATGACGTGATGATTATGTTACTGTTGATCATCTGTCCATCATCGTCTAAAGCCCGCCCTGATGATTTCATTGGTCAACAGTTTC